>NW_027481143.1:0-291626 GCF_050403485.1 Sporobolomyces salmoneus | reverse complement strand
GGCTATACGACTCGTGGCTGATAAGTGACCTCTATACACTCCAGGTCTCGGCTTCAAAAAGTTTCCGGTGCATTTACACCGCGGAAGGTCACCAAATGGCTTAGCCTGACCATATCGATCGAGATAGAGGCACGACAGAGACTCGAGGTTTTCTAGCGAAAGAATCCGTGAGATATGGACTGGCGGAAGAAGGTGCAGTACGCGTACCTGAAAGCTGGGTTTCCTCTTCTTCCTGATGAGTCTCCTTCTCGGCATGGATGGGAGCGTAGTCGAGACGAGAGAGAGCGTGATTCGGATCAAAAGCGAGGAGGGGAACTGTAGACATCTCAATCGAGCGCGCAGAGCTGAGCCGGTGGTGATCAATAGCCCTAAGAGCGTATCACGAGCGAGTCTGGACGACTTTGAGTGGTCGAGAGTGAGCAGGAAGAAACGAAAGATCAAGATTCCGAAACTTCCTCTCTTCCTCCTCCACTCCACCAATCAACTCATCGCGATCATGCTCAACCTCCTAGCACGGTCTCTCCTAACTATGGCCGCCCGCCCTCTCACCCGCACCACCCTCCCCGCTCCTTCTCTCCTCCGATCGTTCTCATCTCTTTCCCTTCGTCCCTCTCTTCCTACGCTACCGAGAATCGAGCAAACACAACAGAGGAGTGCATTTGGAGGACTGCAACAAACGAGAACGTTCAAGATGCCGAGTTGCATGAGGAAAAAGTCGTCGCCCGTTTCGAGGAACTCTGGAGCCGGAAAGACTGCGAGGAAACACTCGGCTAGGAGGGTGAGTTACCCTCTTTGGTTGGTGACGATTAGACGGCAAGCTGATCTCGTTCGCGGCGAAACAGGCGAAGCGAAGACGGCAGCGAGCGAAGAAATTGAACTAGATTTGGGACGGTTTAGCGAGGCGGAGTTGGATACCCGGTGTTGATACAGCTGTGGAACGGCGATATGGCTTTCAGATCCCTCTCACGAGAGCGGCTCGAGCAGCGGAGAGAAAGGAGAGAAGGAATCACTTCAAAAACGAAAACAAACAGAGAAAACCTTTACAATCTTTCTCCCCCTCAATCCACCACATTCCTTCAGCTCGTTTGCGGCAATTTGATCTCCTGGTCTGGTCCATCTCCAACCTTCAACATAAGAGTCAACGTTCCCGCCAACATTCGTTCGTGCATATCTTCCAACATCTCATTGACCGCCCTTTCTTTCGATGCGACTTACTACGATCTTCCCCTCCTTGTACCATTCGATATCGATCGCCTTCACATGGCATACTTCCTCGATTTCATCCTCCTTCGCCTCCCTCTCGTCTTCGTCGCCTTCGAACCATTTCTCGTTCAAGCACGACAAACACACTTTCTTGACCTCGCTCGAAGCTTCGTGATGGAGGAACGAGAGGACGTATTCGGGACTGAGCGGGAGATTGAACAGACCGAGTCCCCAGACGGTACGAGGAAGGTACTGGAGAAAATTCAATTCTTCGAGTAGTTTTGACGTTTCGGCGAGGCCCGAGTCGTCGTCGTCGTCCTCCTCCTCCGTCTCTGCGTGTTCCTCCTCCTTTTTGTTCTCTTCGGATACTAATGCAAAGGTCTTGAGAGTCGTGCAGAATTGGAGGGTCGCGACGAGATCCCTAACGAATTGACGAGGCGTGTAAAGCACCAAGGAAGTCGCGAAGTTGCCGGAAATGACGAGGTCCTTGACGGTCGAGAGGAGAGGGAACTGGAGGGCTTGAACCGCGAGCGGATCGCATTGAAGTCTGGTGAGCGAGAGAGTGTGGGAAAGGATTTTTCTGAGGAATGCTTTGCCGCGGAACGGAAACGTGAGCGCGAGTTTCTCGAGGTGAACGAGGTGAGGGATTTCGCAGGTCATTGAACGTAGTTTCCATTCGCCGATGCTGGAGCCGCCACCGAGCAAGAGGACTTTGAGTTGCGGGAGTCGGCAGAGTAGATGGAGAACCGTTTCGGTCGAGAGGCTCGTTCGACTGACGTCGAGTTCGACAACGCTCGGAGAGACGTGGCTGAGAATGTCTCGAATTTGACTCTCGTCGTGGTCGCCTTCGACGTAGAAGTTGCGGAGTTCGAGGAATTGCAGATTTTGACTCGCGCGAACGATTTGAACGGTATCGGCGACGAAAGTATCCTTGGAGTTGGGCGGGTCTGGGTGGTATAGATGGATACCAAGCCGCTTGATCCATTGCGAGACGTGTGGGTCACGGCGAAGTGCTTGCATCAGACCGTCGTGATTCTTGTCGTCCTTGTCGATTTTCGCTTTGAAATCGTCCAACTCCATCGACCAGGTTCCGAATGTCACGCCTCGAAGTACTTCCTGCTCCAGCCTGGTATCACTGTCCCCTGCGTCGATGCAGACCGCTTCGAAGAGGAGAGGCATCGCTTCGTGATACCAAAGTTTCGAGACGAGGGCGATTCGGTAGAGGTCTCCGGGCTCCGTAGCGTGGGTGAAGATATCGCCTAGGAGTTCGGGGGGAAGGACTGCGAAGCTCATTGGACGGAGGGTTCGGTCGATACAGAGGTCTGTGCTCCATTCAGAGTCAAAGAGCGTTAGCTGGCTCAGCGCGACGCGAACAGCCATGGAGACTGGCTATGTATGTAGACTCACAAAGATTCGATGGTCGGATCAGCCGATGCGCGATCCCGAGACGACGAGTAGAATCGAGGTGAAGGGATGAAGGAGAAGAGGGAAATTCGATTCGCTGACGGAAATTTGGAATCCTCGCGATTTTTCGATGTAAGCAGTGGCAGCGCTTCCGTCGACTCGAATGGAAGATAATCAGCGACACGTCGATATCACCAAGGAGAAACCATTGCATTGCAGGCGACTCAGAGAAACTAAACAAATATGGGTTTGCTCAAAGTTTGCTCCCTTCTTCCTTTCCCTCGTTCCCCTCACTCCCTGCCTCCCACGCTTGATCTTAATAGTAGAGATGGTCTGGACGCCTCGTAGTGGCCCCGTGGAACCGATCTCTTCCAGCAGATTCGAACACAGCCCTAGTATTCGGGCGACAAGCGATTTTGATTTCCCAGAGGAAGACTTACCTCTAGGCTTGAGCTTCGGCAGAGCGCCGCAGATATACCCAACGGCGTCAGAGATTCATCTAAGAGGGTGAGATTCGTCTTAGAGGGTAGGGACAAGCCACGAACCACGCGAAAGAATGAGATTCTCACCAAATTCTCACCGCTCTCGAACTAGCATCAGATCGCGCGGATCGCTCCACTATGACGGTCTCAGTAAGTTGAAGGAGATCGAGTGAGGGTAAGCGTGTAAAGATGAAAGCAGACCGAAAGAAGCGACACACTTGAGGGGGAAAGGAAAGAGCTTGCCTGACCAACGCCCTCTCCGTCCAACCGACACGACGGACGATATCTCGGTGATGATAGTGAACGAATGAATGCATGAACAAACAGGAGAAAAGTCTCGAATTCAATGTATTTCGCTCGGAGAGATAATAAGGACGAGAGAGGAAAATGAATGATCATACCACGTTGTAACGACCTGCAGCTGCTCCTCCTCCTCCACCGATCGGTTGTCGTTGTTCCGCCTGTCGAGAACGGAAGGGTCAGTATTGGTAAGAAAGAGGGGGAGAAGAGAGAAGAGAGGAGGGAACGAACCTCGAGAGCCATGGTCGCTCCCTCGATGAGGGCTTGCTTGATCTCGGCAATCGCGTGTTTGACCTACAGAGCGTTGTCGGTGAGCGAGTTAGCAAGACGGGTCGCTTGGAGCGAAAAGTAAACTGTGTACTCACTCGGAACTCTTCGTTCGATTCGATGAGCAAATGCAATTTCGGTAGATCGTTCGGTCCAGGTTCTTTGCCGGGTTCGTAGAAGATACCTTTGTTCGTGATCGAAGCTCCCGTACTTTCGACAAACTGTGAAGAAACGAGAGGAGAACGAACTCCGTTGATGAGGATAGCTTCGATGAAAGGAGAGTGACAAAGCTCACGTGAACCATAGTATCCTTGTTCGTGACCTTCCATCGAGCCTTTTGAGGGTAGTCGTTGATCCAGACGACTGCCTGTGCAGAACGAGCGAGAGTCAGCTCGAAATGAACGAGGAAGAGAGACTCTCGACAGTCAACTCACGTGATAATCGGTAGCATCGGGATCTCGACGACGAGCTGCTTCGGTCGAGTTGTCGGGTTCGGCAGGAGGTGCGCGCCGACTTTTGAGCATCGCGTTGAATTTCGCTCGAACAGCTTCGGCTGCAGCAGTAGCGGCGGATTTCCTATGCCGTTCATCCGGTGTCAATTAATCGCTGAGTGAAACACAGAGGGGGAGAGTGGAGGACTCACCCTGCAGCCAAAGCATCTTGCTCCGCTTTTTTCGCTGCTTCGTCGGCCAACTTGGTTGCATCGGTCGTGACTGTGACTCCTCCTCCAGCAGGTGCGACTTTGCCCTTCTGTAGATCAGGGGCGGGTCCTCTCATGATTTCGATCTCCAAGTCGGCGACGTTCTGAGCCGTGTTGTCTCCTCCCTCTTCCTCTTCTGCTCCTTCCTCGCCCGCCTTCTTCTCGCCCGCAGGAGCTCCAAACTCTCCGTACGCAGCTCGTTCGGCTCGAGAAGCGGCAGCACGTTCGTCGTCGAGTTTCTCGAGACCTTTTCCTCCAAATCCGGATCCAGACGCCTTCTCCTTTCCGGCCTTGACCTTCTCGGCGAAAGCTAAGCGAGCGAAACGAGAAATTAGTACGATGGTTGAGCGGATTGAGACGGAAGAGAAGAACGAACCTTCAGCCATCGTTTTCAATTCGGCGGGAACTTCAGCATTCGAGGCTTGGAGAGCTTTGAGGATATCCACCGAGTACCTCTCCTGTTCGGGAGTGACGAACGTGATACAAGTACCCTTGTTCCCTGCTCGACCAGTTCTTCCAGCTCGATGAACGTAATCCTCCATGTGATTCGGAACGTCGTACTGAATGACCATCTTGAGCTGTTTAACGTCGAGTCCACGAGCGGCGACCGAAGTAGCGATGACGATCGGACAAGAACCGTTCTTGAAGTCGACGATGGTTTGATCTCGATCGACTTGCTCTCGACCACCGTGAAGAGGCATGCAGGTGTAGTTCTTGTTCTTGAGCTCGACGAAGAGTTTGTCGGCACTCTCTTGACGTTCGACGAAGACCAGAGCTCGAGCATCCTCCTCCTCGTTGAAGAGCTTTCCGAGTAATTCGAGCATTCGATTGAATTTCGTATCTTCGGCTCGAACTTCAACAACTTGAGTGATTGTATCAGCAACGACGGATCGACCTCCGACGGTGATCTCGAGAGGACGACGAAGAACCTTGCGAGCGAGAGCCTCCATCTGACGAGGGAAAGTAGCCGAGAAGAGAACCGTTTGACGATCAGGTCGAATTTGACCAATGATTTTCATGACCTGCGAGTATCAGTTGACATCAGCTCAGACTAGCAAAGCTGGTCCGGAGAGAAGACTCACTTGAGGTTCGAAACCCATGTCAAACATTCGATCCGCTTCATCAAGAACGAGATAAGTAACTCGCTGCAAGTTGATCAATCGTCCCGAGTTGGTCGTCAAGAGTTCGATCATTCGCCCAGGAGTACAGACGATCACTTCTGATCCTCGTTTCATGTCGGCGATGTTGTCTTTGAGCGGCATTCCTCCATAAGCGCAAGAAGCCTGTCGGTGAAGAGATTTTCAGACTCCGTTTCCGATCCGCGAGACAGAAAGCTGAACTTACTCGAAGACCGAGAGCTTTCAAGAACGGTTTGCACTCTTTGTAGATCTGAGTCGCCAATTCTCGAGTCGGAGTCATGATCATCGCGACAGGTCCGTCCATCGGTCGAAGTGGAGGTTGATCCTTGATGTGACGGAACATGGGTAGGATGAACGCCATCGTCTTTCCGGATCCCGTCTTCGCTACTCCAATGATATCTCGACCAGACATGATGGCGGGAATCGCTTGAGCTTGAATAGAAGTCGGGGCGACGTATTCGAGTCCCTTGATCACGTCGATACTGATTCGAGGAGACCACGCACTGTCAGTTTAGATGGCTTAAGCGAGAGTCAAGGGATGAAACTTACCAGGCAGCAGGTAAACCGAAATAACTCCACTTCGTCGCGGGCTTTGGAGGATCAGCACCTCGAATCTTGATGTCGTCCATCTCCAATCGCAACACGTCTACCTCTTCAGGTGTCAACTCTTCGACTTCGGGAGGAGCAGTGTAGAAAGCTTTTCGGAAAGGGAGGTAATCGATCTTTTTGTGGTCGGGAGCTTTCAGTTCTCGTCCCTTTTTGACGTTCTTCGCAGCGAGACTGACAGATCCGAGAGATCAGTCACAAGTTAAGAGAGCGAGAGTAACGAATGAGCTCACGCCAAGATGTCCTTCGCCGTCATTCCAGTGTTCTCTTCCTCAATTTCCTCTTCTTCCTCTCCCGCTTCTTCCCCATTCTTCATGATAACCTCGTCAGCTCCCCTCTTTCCGCCAATCTGTTTCTTTCGATCTTCCTTGTCGACATTCTTGACCTGCTTGTTGACTTGGCTCATGAAAGCGTCCAATTCATCTTCCTCCTCTTCTTCCTCGGCAACTGTTTCTTCTTTAACCGGAGTATCATCTTCCATTTCGACATCCTCCGTAGGCTTCTCCTCGTCGACCTCCATTTTGACTTCCGGTGTTCCTCCTCCTTCTCGATTCTCCTCTGATTCTTGAATCTCTCGCATTCGTTTCTCCCTCGCTTCGGCTCCACCTTTATAACTCGCTCCTCCCTCAAGATCCTCCTCGTCGTCGTCATCCTCTGCAGTATCATCGCCTCCACCAGCTCCAGCAACAGCCGAGTCGTCGAATTTGATCATTCCAATCTTCTTCGTTCCTGCATCGTCATCCTCTCCTCCCATCTTCATCCCCCCTCGAGCCAACTGGTTCTTGACCGCAGCTCCAGCTCCAGCTCCAAACGAGAACGTAGGTTTGTTCGGTAGACCAGCGACGGTCGGAAGAGCGTGAGATTTTTGGAAAGCGGCGTTCTTGTTGTTGAAGGGAGAGAAGGTAGTCGTTCCTAGTCGAGAAGCAATCGCTGCGGCTGCGGCTGCGGCCGCGGCAGTTGCATCGGCTGGGGAACCGCCGAGGGGTTTCGCAGTAGTCGATTTCGAGACACTCGACGAGGGTGGAAGGGTCGAGACCGGTTTCGAAGGGAGAGAAGCGGAAGGAGCGACAGTGATGGGTTTTGCCGGTAGTCCAGAGGAGACAGGAGGTTTCGCGAGTGTAGATGCATTTGAAGGAGTAAGGGCAGGAGTGGTAGAGACAGAACTTGGGGAATTGAGCATGGGAGTTGCGGGTTTCGAGCTTGAGGCAGCAGCTTCCTCTGCTTTCTTCTTCTTCCAAGCTTCGAGCTTCTCCCTCTTGAGTCGTTTCTTCTCTTCCTCGGCGGCAGCGGCACCTGAATCCGGAGCGGTTGAAGGTGCGGTGGGCATTGGGGAAGCTGAACCAGGGGCTGAATTGCGAAGAGGAGAATCGACGTGTCCATTTGTCGAAGCTTTCGGAGGGTGTGAATCTTGTCTAGTCGAAGAACGAGCCAAAGAAGGCGAACGAGTCCTCCTCCTTTCGCGGTCTCGACGTCTCGAAGAATCCTCGTCTTCTCTGTGATGATCCCGTCTTCTCGATGAGCCGTCTTCTCTCCTCCTATCGTAGTCCCGGTCATCATCATAGTCTCGAGTCCGCCTCGAGGACGAAGAGTATTCCGACCTTCGAGAGTAATGAGAATCTCGATCCCCTCGCTCATCGTCGTCGTGATGCCTCGATGACCTCGATGATCTGTGATGTCTATCTTCCTCGTACCTCCTACTGCTTTCGCGATCTCTGTCCCTCCTACTGCTTGACCTTCGATCGTAATCGTCCTCGCGGTCCCGCTCCCTCTCTCGGTATCTATCCCTGTCTCTCCTACCGCTCGAAGAGGTTGGCGAGGCATCTACATCTGTGTATCTGCGGCGCTTCGACGAGTGCGAGTGTGTCGGAGAAGGTGAACGAGGCATTTTTGATCAACGTTGAATCGGTCTGAACCACGTTGTTGTTACGCCGAAGGTCTGCTCAGCTCGTTCTAACTTCTGTAGTAGCTGTCCTGGTTGCGGAGTCGAAAGCGAGGGTATCGTGAGATGGAGAGGAGCAACTCGTTTCGAAATCGTTCCTTTCGCACCGTCACCTCGCGACCACGATTCGATTTCTGCTCCTTGAGCGGCTAGCATACACTTTTCGAACGTCAAGCTATCGCTTACCGCTGGTCCGCCCTCACATCGTCCTGTTCGACTGATCGACCGGCTATCGGCTTTCTCACGCCTCTTCCCGTTACGATGTTGTTCTCTTCCTCAGAGTGGAAGCTCGCCAGAGCTGCGAAAGAGTGAGTTCGACCTTCCGCTATTGAAGTCTCGAGCTCTCGACTCCTGTAGCCTCTAACTGACGGCGATCTTTCTTTCCCTCCCCACTTCCCGCTTCGTCTTCCTCCTGTGAGTGCAGTGAAGAACGCTTCATCGAAATCGAACAGTCAGAGCGACTCGTAGAAAGGTACGCAGACCGGTTGAACCCCGAGCTCGAAGCGGAAATCCTAGCTTCGAATGCAGCTCAAATCGTCGAATCGTGCGTTCTCTCCCTCCTCTGTGTCTTCCTTCAGCTCTATCTCTGACGCAGTGTCTGTATATTCAGGATCAAGTCGAAGAAGGCGGGATGGAATGCAACCAACGTCATGCTCACGTTCATCAAGAGTGCGATTGCTTCGCAGAAACGCTGCAACAACTTGACAGAGATCTTGTTCTCTCCCGCCTTGAAGACGGCTATGGATCTAGACGAGGAGTTTGAGAAGACTGGTCAGATCAAGGGTCCTCGTAAGCTAAGCAACTGTTCCTGCCTGGCGAAGGCAATTCTCTGACTTTCGCATTCGTCGACAGTTCATGGTGTTCCTGTTTCGTTCAAGGATCAGATTGATATCAAAGGTGTCGATTCTACCATGGGATTCACTCAGTATGTCCTGTATCTGCTATTTACTTGCCGAATGCATGAGCTCAACTGATCTTTCTTTTCTTTTCTTCCTGTCACTCCTTCGCCGCTTCCGATCCACAGCCAGAAGAACCACCCGCCAACTGCTGATGCTACCCTCGTCTCGATCGTCCGCGCTTCAGGTGGAATTCCTTTGGCAAAGACAAACGTGCCGCAAACCATGCTTTCGTTCGAATGCGCGAACCCTCTCTTCGGTATCACTCGAAACCCTTACGACCCCGAACGAATTTCCGGTGGATCTTCAGGAGGAGAAGCCGCCTTGTTGGCTTCTGATGGATCTGCTCTCGGATTCGGTAGCGACGTCGGAGGATCTCTTCGAATTCCTTGTCACTTCTCGGGTTGTTTCGCTTTGAAACCTACGACGCAGCGATACCCGAGTAAGGGATGCAGAAGCACGAATCACGGGTTTGACGCTATTAAGTCGTCAATGGGGCCGATGGGGCGATCGGTAGAGGACGTGGAATTGTTGACAAAGGTCGTTTTCGAAAGGGTCAAGGCTGAAGGTTTGGGGAAGTTCGAAGAAGTGAGAAGTGCAGGGTATCAGCAGGTCGAGCTCCAGAAGAAGCTCAAGTTTGGTTACTACCTGACTGGTGGGTCGTCAATGATCGCGAGCGAGTGAAAAGAGCTCACATTCGTTTGACACCAGATGGATTCTGTCACGCTTCTCCTGCCTGTTCGCGAGCAGTTCTCGAGACTGTCGAAGCACTTCGCAAACAAGGTCACGAGGTCGTCGAGATCCCTTCTCCGAATGGTGCGTGACTTTCACCACTCTCCAACACGGATCGACTTCTGACTTTTGACGATCCGAGAGCAGCTATCGAAGCAATGGAGATCTTTGTCGCGCTCACTTCTGCGAATGGCTGTGAGTCTTTCTCGAGCACTTCACATCACGACAATGACTGACCAGACTCGCTACGTTCCAGACGAGCCACTTCTCGCGAACCTCATGGGAGACCCACAAGAATCATCTCTCTTCCTCGTCACGATCGGCCCGAAACTCCCTTGGTTCCTCCGAAGCTTGCTGGGATATATAGCGGAGAACTGGCTCGGAGACGATAAGATGGCGAGATTGCTGAGGGCGAGTCGAAGGAAATCGGCTCTGGAGATGCAAGCTTGGCAGCACAAGAGGTAGGCATTCACTACCTACAACGTTGACAGTATAGTGTAGCTGATTATGAGTGGTGTAATCTCCCACCAGAGATGAATACGTTACCAAGTTCAGGAAAGAGGTAATTTCCACAGTTGAATGTGATCTTTCGAGTCATGCTTACTACTGCTCTGATCCGCTCGTGTAGGTCTTCCAAGACAACAACCTCGACTTTGTCCTGTGTTCGACGCAAGCTACTCCCGCCTTGAAACATGGACAGACATGGGATCTATCGCCTCTAGCAATCGGTGCGGACGCCTCTTCTACTTTCCCCCATACTCCAAGCACGTAGCTGAGACTCCTTGATCAATCCAGGTACCATCCTCTACAACGTAGTCGACTCGGCTGTCGGACTGATCCCCGTCACTCGCGTTTCCCCGACTCTCGATGCGCTCACTCCCGAATTCTACGACAAAATCTCTGCTTCTTCCCCGACTCGGGGCTCGAAACTCGTCGAAGGAAGAGTGTACGGCGCTTCGTTCGAGACTCCAGCAGTCAAGAGGATCTACGACGCGGAAGAAATGGAAGGTTTGCCAGTCGGGATTCAGCTTGTCGGCGGATGGGGAGAAGAGGAGAAAGTTATCGAAGGAATGAAAGTCGTCGACAAGGCGCTCGGACAGAGGGAATTCGGACCGGGAAAGTTTGCGAAGAGGGTTGCGAACGAGAAGAGAGTTTACTAGCCAATCGTATGTTCTCGATAGAGGAAACAGATTGCAGTGCTTATTCAGTTACATATTCAGTAATTTCGTCATGTTGCTACAGTGGTGAGAGTCCGATAGTCCTGAGAGGCAGCGAAAGTAGAGCGAGTTAGCAATTCGTGACGATTCTCTTTTGCGGTACGAACACTCACGCAATACTCGCTCATGCGACATCCTTTCCTGCTCTCCGATCTTCTCGTCGTTGGTTGAGCTGTCCGTGAATCCATCGGATATCAGCCTGCATTAATAGAGGACGGGCCGAGTGAAAGAGAAAGCGAAACTAACCCATTCCTTTTTGCAATCTCGATACTTGGAACGGGTCGGATGGATCGCTCGCATGCACGTCAGTAAGAGCTATACTCTACCTGGAAACGTTTCGTAAACTCACGGCTTGAAAGAACTGGATTGGCACACGAGCAAGTTCACTCGATCAGCACACTGCGAGTTACAAATGAGAGAGCAGTTTGTAGGCTCACCTCTGTACACTTTGGCTTGTCATAACTATGTCTATCCAAACACTTCATGCTTTCCTGTAGATGCGCGATGAGGAGGACTCTTGATCAATTAGCTCCTCTTCATTCTCTGCCCAACTCTCCTAGGCGTGTACTTACCTCTCGAGCCTGTGCGCAAGGATCAGCGAACTTGGAATGAGCTTCTCGTCCTCGGAAAGTGTCGTCGTAGGAGGTTGGTCGAGCTCCACTCGGAGTGTCGGAAGGATCAGTCGATTGTTGGCTCTTCTTGGGAGGAGGCGCTGGTTGAGGTAAGGAGAAAGTAGGCATATCGGACTGAAGGCGAAAGCGGGGATGGGAGAAAGTCGAGCTCGGATTGGAAGAAAGAGAGATATTCTTCGCCGGCTGAGAGCGTCGACCTGCTCTGTCGTCTCGATTGCGGATTTGCAGCGTAGCCATAGCAGCTCGCCTGCATAACTAGTCTTGTGAGAACGCAGCCATAGCTATACTATGGGAAAAAATATCGTTGCGAAGTCGAACGAAACTCGAGAAGCGTGCGAACTGCAGATTATCGTTTCGCTCTATCGTGACCTCGGGTTCCGAAGCAGCGGAGGCTGGAGACCCGCCCTGCAGACGGAAGGGAATATAGTATAGCAAAAGTACATTAGCTACAGCTGAAAAAACAGACTCCAACCGGAAAACAATTCGGAAGCGTTTCAGTTCTCCTCTGATGTCTCGATTCCTTCTCTCTTCTGCCTATTCTGCCTGCCCAGTTAACTCCGCGTGACGTTTCTCCGCCTTGTCTACGAACGAGAGAGGTACAAAGTCCCAAAAGCTGTCCTTGCTTCTGTTCCCCGTTTCATGGAAGAAAACCTCGACCCCCCGACGTTGACAGGTTTCGACTATCTCCTTCAAAACCGCTTGTGAGAACTTTGGCATTATTGACGGGACAATGAGAGTCTCCAGCGTCTTTGCCTGTCTCATCGCTCTCGCCCAATCCTTCGCCTCTTCCATAGTATACCATTTGAAGAGGCGTAGGTGTTGTACAGATCGGAGGAAATCGTTTCGATAGGCTTTGCGAGGGTCAGTCTGGCGTGTGAGGTAGAGTCGAGAGAGTGATGGATTCGTTGCGAATATGGGTTCAAACGTCTCGGCGGATGAGAGTGGTAACGTGATCGAAGAAAGCTTCGACGCGAGATTTTTGATGACCTGCCTTTGGTGAGGGGTCTCGGACCACTTCGGAGGCTCGTAGAAGACATGTTGGAGGGACGGAAGTCGAGGGAAGTCGAATCGTAGGTTCAAGAAACATCGCTGAAGACCCAGGTATTTGAGCATTGGAAACGTCAGGTAAACGATATCGACGGAAATGTCGTTCAGCGAGAGTGTTGTAAGCTCTGTACACAGGAGGGATAATTAGTTGGGAGTCAAACCCATACCGTCAACGAAAGAAACTCACTAGACCCGAAGAAAGGGTCCAAAAGCTTGAGGCGATAGGAGCAAGAGAGCTCGCTCAGACGTGTTGCGACCCGAGCCAAATTGTTGAGACTTCTGAGAAGGGATTCGTCGTAGGAGCTAGAATCGGGTTTAAAGGAGTTGGCACCGCCAAAGGAGAGAGTTCGAACTTGAGAAATCGCTGCCGCGGAATTATTCTCGACCAGGTATCGGTGAATCGGGCGCCTCGTAGCCGAACGAAGATCGATGTTCGAGAGGAGAAGAGGTTGCGCGAAAGATCGAAGATACCTGGAAGTCAGGCAGAGAGCACAGAGGTCACGGTTTCGCCTCCCGTAAGGTTGGAAGTCGACCTCGTTCAGGATGATCTGGACGATTTCGGGAGGGAGTAGGTCGAAGTAGCGAGTCCGAGGCCGAATTAGATCTCGAAGTCGAGTGATCAGGAGCGAGCTCGTGAGGCGGTAGACTGCGCATGCTACGGAAAGTCGTCTTGTCAATTACCGTCTTAGTTCGGGCGTCCTTCACAGCCTAGCCTGCCGACCCGAAAACGGGCGTCGGAGATGAAACGTTCAGTCAGGGAAGCAGAAGCCTTGCAGCTCACCTATTTGGAGGAGAGTCTTGAGCATGATCGGAGAAAAGTCTTGTACGAGTTTCGTAAGGTTTCCACAGGTTGATGGTATAGGCAGAGGTGAAGAAGCGAAAAATTCGCTTCTCGCGATTTTGCCGACTTCCGTCTTGTCGGAGATTCATCCTTTGCAGCCTGGCGACGTCGAGCGTAGTCTCGGAGGTCATTCCACACAGGACTTGCTGCTCGAATTCCGTGAAAAAGCAAAGAGTGTTCGCACATTTTTTCGTGAATCGTTCGTAATCGAGCTCATAATGACAACAACACGAGAACTCTATCTCTATCGACAACACAAACGTCTCTCTGTGGTCTATACAAGTCTCCGAATCTTATTCTTCGGTCCCGTCTGGACCACAACTCCTTCCCTCCCGAAATCCGGCAAGTACTTGTCACTCTTACTCCTCTCGAACGGCCTCTTTCCCAGCATGCCTGATCCACTCGCGGTAGACGTCGAAGTATTGCTGAGAGAGGGGAGAGGGTTTCGATTCAACGAGGCGGATGACGAGGAAGAAGAGGAGAAATACTTTGACGCGATCGTGCTTGGGCCAGAGGGACGAGTCGATTCAGCATGGGAAGTAGTGAAGTCGAGTTGATTGGATTTCGAAGAGCGAGACGTAATAGCGGCAAGAGGAGTTGGTTCCATGATTTCAATCTCACTATCCTCGTCGTCTTCGGTATCAGGTTCTGGCGGAACTGGTGCATAGATGTCGTCCTCCTCCTCCTCCTCTACTTGTGGTTGCATTGAAACAGCTCGGTAGTTCTTGACGGGAGAGACGAGAGAAGAATGATTCTTGACCTTGAAAGCAGGCGGAGGGGGAGAAGGAGAAGCAAGGTAATTGTGAGAAGAAGTCGTTGCGAGGGGTTGACGACCCGAGTCGGACCGAGAACGAGGTTTCCGGGCTGGAGATTCATGTCGACGTCGATCTTGGTCGTTGATTTCGAGATCATTATCTGAATCGGAATCAAGGATAGGTTTGCCCTTCTTTCTCTGAAGCTCCTTGTACTTCTTCTGTAGCTTCGAATACTGTGTCACAGCGCGGAAAAGAAAACCGTCGTTAGTATCCGCTGGGACGTTCAAGATAGAAGGATACTGACTCGGGATTCCCAACTTTTGTTGCCCAATCTCGCCTTTGCCGTCACGTCTCTTTCCTTCAGCAGATCATTCCTCGCTTCCTCTTCGTGTTTTCGCGCCTGTTGAACCCTTCTCCTCGCCTCTTCTTCGATTTTCTCCATGCGCGTTCGAGCTTGAGCTTGAGCTTGTTCCCTTTCGAGTTCGAGTTTGTCTGTTTGTCCCTTGGCACTGAATCGCTCAAGCACGACATTGGTTAGCTTGCGTCCCAGATCTAAGAAGAGAGTGCGTGGGAGCGACTCACTGCATGAGTTGACGTTCCAAATCGTCGATCTTTCCCTCCAATTCGACAATCCTCTTGCTCCCTTCATCTCCCTCATTCGCAACCTTCTCCTCAAGATCCCTGATTCGTTCCTTGTTCTCCTGAGCTCTTCTATCCGCATCATCCAACTTTTCTCTCGCACTACGCAATTTACCTTTCAAACTGTCGACCTTTACTGTCAATTTCTTCACATCTTCTTCGAGTCGAGCGTTGAGGTCTTGTGCATCTTCTAAGATATCGGCGTTGAGGTTGCTGAGTTCCTCGTTAAGGCCTTCGTTCTCGATTCGGAGGGAGTCGATTTCGTCTTCTGCTGTCTTCAGTTCGGCTTCGAGCTCGAGGGAATGTTTCTTGTAGTCCTCGACCTCCTTCAGTGCTTCCAATAGCTCCTTGTTTCTCTTCGCTACCGCCTGACTGTCCGTTTCCTCTTCCTCCTCGTCATCATGAACGACCATTCTCCCTTTCCCCTTCGCTCGTCTCCTCTGAATCGTCTCGATCATCTGCTGCGTATCCTGCGTCATCCCATCCGAACTAGGTACGACGTCCGATCCTCCTTTGCCGTCGGTGTAAGGGTTCAATCCGAACAAACTGACGAAACCGGGATTTCTCGTCGAAACTTTGATCGAAGTGCTGCAACTCGGACAACGTTCTTTGCCTTGTTTGTTCGTCCACCACTCTTTCAGACACGACTGGTCAATTCGCCTTCCCCATCAGTCTAGCTCGCGGCAGGCTAAGAGGAGAGAGGAAGACTGACTTTGTGGAGAACGTGACCGCACGGGACAACTGCGACTAGTTCTGTTGACCCGTCTGTCCCACTCTTCCGTGACATGCAGAAACATTGATGTAGCAGGATCTGCGACATCCTCGTCTAACGTCGTCGCTGTTTGAGTCGATTGTTCTGTGTTTGTTGTTGAACGAAGCGAGTTGACGATTCACGATTCAGGACTGTATCGAGGCGTCGGGTCGGGTGTAGGGGCGTATCGAGGTCTGTTCGAGCCTGAATAAACGCTGAATCGGATAGCTATGCTGTAGCGAGTGAATGGTCCAGATCAAGAAGTTTCGACGCGATCTCTCATCTCTCTTCTCTCAACCTCTCACTACCGATTCTCCGACATGTCCTATACGATCCCCTCAAGGATCTACTTGATCTCAAAGTACGCCTCTGTCCCTCGCTCTTTCTGGAATCCCGAATTGATCTCTCCCTTCTCTTTTCTCTCCGCTCGGGTAGATGGGGAGACGTAGCTCTAGGACTCTCCACCGGCGTCTTCGCATACTATCTTTACGAGAAGAAGCTGCATCGAACAGAAGAAGATAGCTTACTGGGCTTAATCAGATGGAAATCGGAACAACGGCAGAAATTGAAGGCTGCTTCCGCGACGGCGGACGTGACAAGTGGAGGAGAATGGGAGGAACTGACGAAAGAGTTGGGGAAAGAAACGAAATGATCCGGCCTGGAGTGAGCAGAAGTTGTAGGCTTTGTTTCGGATTTACGAAGGAGAGCGTGGAATAGCTGACTCGATCTATCTTCCTCAGATCTTGTATCCTATATATGACCACTGTTGTAAACATTACGATGCGTCTCTTCAAGAACGTGCGAGAGAATGAGGTGTGAGTTGCAAGAACGAGTTATGCACAAAAATAAAAAACCGACAACGATCATCTCCATCCTGCCCATCCCGCTCCGAGTATCCCCCAGGCGGGTGACACTGAGCTCTAATTCTCCTGCACCCTGACACCAGGTGTCCCGTCTCCTCCACTCGACGCTGAACCGAATAGATTCTCTTTCTTCAATTTCCACCATTCTTCAACTCGCTCCTTGACTGCTCCTAGATCGTCGACAGCCGGTCTCACGTCTAAGCTGAACACTGGGTTCCCTTCTTGATCGTCGGCTAAATGGTAGTAATCGATAACATCTGCGCGCGAAAGAGGAACTCAGTCGAGATCGGCGGAGAAAAGCAGCGAGAAAACGTACAGCGATGAGATGTGTAAGGAGTAGTCTGACCACCAGACATGTAGGATGAGCCTCCTCCCAATGCCCCAACTACTGCCGGTCGATGAACGATCCAATCGTGTCGATCAAAAGGTCGAACCGAACTAATCATCGAACGAGAAAAGTTAGCTCGCAAAGCTCCTAGCCCGGGACAATTGGGGAAGAGAGAACGACTAACGCATAGTAATTTGGTAAAATCTTTCCCATAAACAGATGATACCTCGCCTTCGGACTCAATTCCTGAGGTCTGCCTTGGAAACTCGCCAAACTCGACTGTGCCCCTCCATCATGTTTCTCTTCCCACCTTCTCACTTGAGACCACGCTTCCTCGTTCAACCAGTTGTGGATGTTGACCATCATTTCAACGGATTCTTCCGGGGTTTCCCAACCTTTTCGAACGAGTGCGTTGTAGAATTGTTGAGGTGAAGGGTATTCCCATTGATCGACGCCCTTTCCGTTCTCGTTCGAGGGGGGCGAAGGTATTGATCCATCTTTCGAAGCGTGGGCAACGGGGCAGGAAGCGGGAGGAGCAGAGGAGGAGGAAGATGCGCGAGGAATCGAAGAAATTGTTCGTTCGAGTGGTAAGTCGACTTTTTGGCCAGGGGAAGGTTGCTGAGCTAGGTCGGGAATATTGTTCAACTCGTTGACTTGTCCTCGAGGTGCGTGGTTGAATGGAGTAGAGGAGGAGTGGTCGATCGGACATTTTGAAGCGGATTCAGAGGGAGGAGGAGGTGCAGGTTTCTCGTGCATCGGACAACCCGGCGGCGGGACTGCGGCATTTGTAGGAGTGGATTGTTGAGCTCCCATCCTGATCGAGTGGTGGCGGGAGAGGAGAAGAGAGTCGTCCGAAAATCTTCAAGTTCATCAATAAACTCGGGGATCGCCTTCCGACCAACTACTCCCTCTCACCTCGCCGAAGATGGTCGCAGAATGGCTCACAGTAGTCGGAGGAATATGTATGGCCCTGTTCCCGCCCCTCGCATACTACGAGTCAGTCTCTCCCGTTCCTCTTCCTCCTTCCTTCAACTCACCTCTCTCCCTGTCGTCGACGCAGTCAATACATCTCAATCTGTCGTAAACGCAATTCTTCCGGTTTCTCCATCGACATCCCTGGACTCCTCATCGTCGCGAACCTTACTCGCTGCATGTACTGGCTCGGAGCTCGATTCCAAATCTACTTGCTCGTTCAATCGTTCCTCATGATAGGAGCTCAATTCGGGATCTTGTATGTATGTCTACTGTATCGGGATCCGAAAGAGGCGGAGAGGATGAAGGGGAAGAAGAAGAGACCGTGGAATCTTTGGGCGTGGGAAACGTTTCCTCCGTGAGCTTGACCTCGATATCCTTGCATGTCTCCGGGTTGTGGTGCTGACCGATCGCGTTCTGCTATAGGTACCTCGAGTTTACGGCGTTATTGATCCTCGTTCATTCAATCCTGTTCCTGGTCTTCCACAAAATCAACTTCTACATCGAATTGCTCGGATTCATTGCGCTCGGTCTCGAAGCTACAGTAAGCCTCTCCCTGGGTCTGAAGTGTCTCTATACGCCGCTGACCCGCTTTTGTATGTCACAGTTACCGATTCCGCAGCTCTTGGTAAATTACGAAAACAAATCGACCGCCGGATTTCGACACACCGTCCTTGCGGGCTGGTTCCTTGGTGTAAGCGACAGACATTTTTTCACCCATCGAATCATGCAGAGCCTAACATGTCCATTGTCGGGATTTATCAGGACGCCTTCAAAACGATTTACTACTTTACGACAAACGACAACGGAATCGCCTTCAAAACTTGTGCACTATTCCAGCTATCCGTCGGTCTCTCCTCTCCTGTTTGACTCCTTGTCGTCAGCTCTGACCATTCCTTGAGTCGAAATAGGTCGACTGCATGCTTTTAGTCCAAACATTCATGTACCGCAAACAAACTCGACTAGACCTCGAATTACGCTCTCAGCAATTCGAGGAGCAACAACGCGGAGATGAAGAGAACCAGCCGTCTCGTGCTGGACAAGGAGGAGTAGTGAGAGGAGTGGCGGGACCTGAGAGTCTGCTCAACCTGAAAGGGACGAAGAATGGGAATCTCAACAGTAGGGAGATGGTGTTTGAGCTTGAAGAGGAGGGAGATAGTGGCAGTGAGGCAGAGAGCGAAGGAGGTAGACACGAGAGATCTTCGCTCAAACCGAGTAGTAAACCGAGATCCTAATTCTGCATTTCTCTCTCTATCTCTCTTGTATGTGTTCGGCTATGTTGTATTCGTATCATCTTTCACTTGCTCTCGTGTAGGACTACTTGTATGAGAGAGTACAAGATGACTTGACGACAAAGATGACTAGAAAAAGGTCCCAAACTACAACAAATTCTTCTGAGTCCCGAACAAGATGCGTTAAACTAACCTCGTTCGATTCAACCACATTCAGCCTTGCCGAGTTCAAACCAACCACGAGAAGATCTTCTTGAGCCCTCCCGCTAACCAAGACGAACCGCTAGCGTTGTCCGCGGGAAGAGATCCCGTTTCTCCTTCGTCGATTTCCATCTGTTCTTCCTCTTCCGCTCGATCTCCATTCGGCTTTTCCCCTCTCTCCTCTTCGTAGTTATCATCGACAGAACTCAAGTCGGAAGATTCGTTCCCATCGTCCACTGGCGAAGAAACGGTTTGTCGAAGTTTCGACGTCTTAGCTGGTTGAGATTTCTTCGAAGAGGCCGGTGTCGAGGAGGGAGAGCTGGAGATGACGTCATCTGGTCTAGGATACTTGCGTGGTCGACCACGACCCCGTTTCACTGGCGTTCCGGCAGCTGAAGAAGTAGGTTTCGGTACGGGTTTCGTTTTCTTCGGTTTCGGTCTTTCTTCCGCCTCCTCCTCTTCGTCTTTCTCGCTCTCTCGTTCGCTGTCGGAATCGTTCCTCGCCCTCTTCTTCCCTTTCTGCGCACTGCTTTCGATATCGTTCTGTTCTGCTGCCGGTTTACTTTTCGCCGCCTTCTCTCGTTCGATCGCTTCTTGTGCCTGTGCGAGAGTTTCTGGATGTAGATCGGGACCTAGAACTTGATCGAAATCCAGCTTGTAGAGATCTTGTTTCGGACGCAAACGTTTTCCGTCCAGTAATTTGAGAACTATAACCTTAGATTCTCCGTTAGCGCTGTATCTCTTTCGACATAGAGGGACGGAGGAGTAACTCACGCTCTGTATCGTCATTCTCCTGTGCATTTCTCCTCAGTGTTGCCAAATGAGCGGACAATTTCTCCTTTTTCTTGATCTTGCCCGTCTGTCTCCTCACAAATTCGACCAACAATCCCGTCCTCCCATACTTCTGACCATTCATCACGATTGATCGTTTACCCATCTGAGGGATCTTTTCCAGTCCATCTCGTAAGACTTTTTCGAATTCCTCCGTCCCAAATTCCTCCTCTTGCTTGATGGATTTACGGCCTTTCGGTCTCCCTCTACTTTTAGGCGGAGTGAAGGTGACTGCAACGTTCTTCTTGTTACGTTTCGTCTCTTCCTCTTCCTCCTCCTCCTCTTCGTCGTCTTCCTCGTCGAGATCCGTTAATTCTTCTGATTCCGCCGTTTCTGGTTTCGTCGAAGAGCCTCGTTGCCTCGGAGGAGGAGTTCCAGCATTCGATGAGAGGGAGAACGCAGAGGTCTGTCTCCGCTTTCGCACTGCTCCAATCGGTTCTTTTTCGACAAGGGTCGAGGCGAGTTTTCTCAGGGCGAGAGGAGTCGGAGCTAGGATGGCGCACAAGACGCGTCAATATATGCATAGATCGATGCTGGATTGATCGAGCAGGAGTCAGGCTCACCTTTGTTTGGCGTTGACATGGGAGAAGGAAAGGGAGATGAAGACTTTGGTGATCAAGAGGAGTAATCAAGCACGTGTTGCGGGGATCTCGAGTTGGGCCTGGGTCGAGACTTGCAGGCTTGGCGAGAGTGTGAATAGGTTTGGTGAAGAGCGAGGCTGTCGAGTCGGGTGTAGGGAGAAAGGGAAAAGGAAGAGTCGCGCGAGCTTCTCTCCTCTGTCCAGCTCTCTCGCGAGATGATCAGTCTCAGAGACGTGTCTGGCTATCGGTCCTATTCCTTCTGCGGCACCAAGTCGCTTGCGCAGCAGCGTTATCCGTCTTGAAAGGGGGGATTTCGCTTCTTTTTGGACCTTGCAAGGTCTTGCTCTCGCTCTCGAGCTTCGGTAGGTTCTGCGCGCGCGAGACGGTACAGAGGGCGCAGGGACGAAGCGACGGCAGAGCGCCGAAAGTTCGATGTCCGCAGAGCGGAACTCCTACCAACAGAGTCGAGGTCTCTCCTTTTCTTCCTTCTCTTCACTTCCGAGTCCCAACCTTATATCGGTCACCTGCAAGCGTCACAGAGCAAGTCAAGTAACGAGTTTCGAAAGGATAGATCGGGCACAAGGACAAGGCCAAATGTAAGCCCTATTCTGCTTGATCTCCCTTCTCTTCTCCCTTCTCCACTTGGGGCGTGAGACAGTGAACCATGACAAGACCACTAATCTTGCCCCTGCACAGCTAAATCTAGCTACTCCGATATGCCATTGTCGAAGTCACAGTTCGATCGACAGCCTTTCACGCAACGTGATCTCTACTCTCTCTGTCTCGTCTCCAGGAGGATCAACGCTTTCGCCACTCCCTTACTCTATCGAATCGTCCGCCTCGAGGTCGGAGCGTCCCGGTTCGTTCCGAGGCGAAAATTTGACGATCCTCACTTCAGCAAAGGTCTCTGCACTGAGCAAAAGGTCCACGACTGTTTCTTTCGAACCTTGCACGAGAAACCCGAACTCGCTCAACACCTTCGTTCCCTCGGATTGGCGCTCAACATTGGAGAAGGGAGTCTCGATTATTGGGAAGTTGTCACGTTGCTCGAAGACTGCACGAACCTCCGACATATCGAAATCTCGGGCGGCGCGACGTTCCCGAAATCAGTCTTCGAGGCTGTCCCACGTAGTATAGAGTCCTTCAGGTTCCGGGTATACGTCAATGGGTACTCTGTTGCCGACTGCGTGAATCGGTTCCCGAACGTCCGGACTTTCGACCTCGACCTCTTCCCCTTCCATGTTCCAACAGAAGAACAGACAGAATGCTTCTCCCGCCCAACCTCCGTTTCCTTAAGCTCCCTGACCCTCTCAGCTCCGGGAGTTCGACCTCAGTCGCCAAACGAATCCTGGACCTCGTCATTGATCAGAAACCTCTCCTCACTCGACTGAAACTTTACAGCTGCCACCTCGAGAAGCTGAAATTCGTCCCCTCCTCGTCACTCAAACAGCTCAAACTACTCGAGCTTGACCACGGGTGGAATTCCATGGTCCCGTATGTCGTCCACCCAGACTTGCAAGATCTACTGCCGAGATGCACTTCACTCGAAATGTTCGTCGTACACGACAATGCGTTGAATTTTGACCCACTCTTCGACTCTTTACCTGCCTCCCTGTCGAAACTTGATCTCGGTAGGAGCCCTTTTGACGCAGATCGACTCGTCCACTACATCGCAAACTGTGATCCAAACCTCAAACGAATCGAACTGGATCGCATCGGATCAAGCTCAAACCTCCATAGACAATACAGGGAGGATGAGGAAACCTGGGCCCATCGAAGATGGAACGAGAAGAAGGAGGAGGACGTTGAAATCGCATGCGACTCGAGATCGATTGAGTGTTACTGGAAAGGGGATTGCACCGAATCGGGCCAGAGAACTTGGACAATGTCGTGGAAAGAGCGTGTAGAGGTAGAGGAGGAGACTGAAGAAACTGGATGAAGAGAGAAGGGGAAAAGAAGATCGAGTCCCTGCTAAACAAATTTGTTTGCCTTTCTGTTTTCTCATTTGATGTCTGAAAACTACCGTCCTTCGCGTCGCCGTCGCTCGAATCTTGAAGACTCAGTTCCGTACGTTCGGAAGCAGAGAAGGGAGAAAGCAATGAGGTTTGCACAGACCACCAAGGCGACGAGACGCAATAAATCTAGGAGTATAGGGGTAAAGTCACATGGCAAAGGATCATTTCGCGTAATGCTGCCAGCCCATTCAAACGAGTCAGTCTTCCGATTCGCTACTCCCATCGACAGTAAGAAAAGAAACTCACCAGAGTCCAGCTCGATAAAATTCTCCTATAATTCACTTGATCCGCCGTTAACCCAGGGGTTCCATACGTCAAAGGTTTGAGAAATTGGAAATTCGCCAATAGTAATCCGACGACGACGAACAAGGCGATGTACATTGCTTTTCCGACGTGAGCTTTTTGTCGAGGTCTTCGACGAGTCGAGACCCCGGCGATTGAAACGGGATAGTTGAGGGTGTCGCCGCAGAAGAGGAAATGGAAAACGACCCCGACGATGAGACACGAGAGAACGTGAGCGGGGAGGTAGTGGTGGAGGAAGAGTTGACGGGACATCGTGAAGAAGGGGAGGTAGTGATATAGCCAGGCGATTAAGAAGAATCCTCCAGTGTTGTACAGTCGATTCCGAACAGCTGAGGGAGAGCGGTATCAGCGAAAGGGAGGCGAAAGAGAAAGAAAAGAAAACATACGAGTCGGAATCGGAGTTAGCCCACGTCTCTTCGCCAATTGATCCGCACCCAATACTCCGACGAATACCGAAATCGCCATCACACAGATCCACCATCCCACGACGTTCCCAATCAAGTAAACTTGTTCCCGATCGTCGTTCTTCCCCGTCCAGAAACTGATCCCACTCAACAAGAACGGCCAATTGATCGGTCCCGTCGCGTAAGGGTGAGAATCGGTCAATCCAGCGTTGTGTTGAAGCATCGCGATTTGAAGTTCGAAGAATTTACGGAGGAAGGACATTTTCGAGGGTTTGCGAGGTTCTTTCTTCGGTCGATGGATGTCCGTCACGTCTGCGAACGAGACGAGTCAGTCAGGTCGCCCGAAACTCGAGAGGGTCCAGTGAGCTTACTCGGGTCCCTAATGATCTCATCGACGACCCAATAAGTCGTCCGATCCTTCAAATTCTTATTCCCGTTAATCTCCTGCTGTTTGAACGCCCAATCCGGTAGAACTGGATCCGTATGAGTCCACATCGCGACTCTCGTCGGGATATGAATCAACTGGAAATGACTCGATTTCGTCATCCATTGTTGTCCGTCGTGAGCGTCGTCGATATTGATCTCGAAATGAGTATCTAATTCCTTTTGTTGACGTTCTTCTTCGTTCGCTGCCGTTCCATCCCAGGTCGTGAATTCAGTGTTGGTCGCCAGGGTCGGACAAGCGACGTCGTGAGTCAGAAGAGTCGTGTTCGTGAGGATGTGTCGGAATGTAACGACGTCGTGATGTCGAACGACTCGACCTCTGCCGTTCAGAGGGAGTTCTTTCGTAGGCTCGACGATCCAGTGATTGTTCGTGTCGTTGAAAGGATATCCAGTCACTTGTTGACCTGTTCATGGCAAGACGAAACCTGTTCAATTCGCAGTTCTGCGGTTGACGAGAGAGAGAGAGGAGAACGAGACACTGACCAGCTGAAGAGATTCGTCCATCGTCATATTTGAGAGGGTATCGATCAGGGTGAGAATGTAAGAAAGCTTTAGTATTCTTGTGTTGAATCGTGATCGTGTCGTAATACCGGATTTCTGTACAGGATGGTGCTCCAGTCAGTGCATTCAGCATAGCGTCTGACAAGAAGGACCACGTACCTTCAGCCAAAGCAGTCAAGGGACTATCCTCGAGAGTTTGCTGGAACGCTGGACTCATGAACTCGTCCCCAGTTCCCGATTTCGATAAAACGGCGAAATGAACCCAGAACCAGAAGAGGTAGACGATCGCGGGTACGACGATCAAGCCGAATACTCGAGCGAGGAAGTGCTTCGCTACGTGTTCCTATTGAGCGAAAACTGATCAGCGACGAGAGAGGGAGAGGAGGAAACGGAGGCGGACGCACGATCGAATGACCACGTTTGATATCGAGGAGGTTCCACAGATCGACTACTACGGCAGTTCCGACGGCGAGGAACGCGAATAGTCCAACCATTTTGCACGAGATCGTGAGGGAAAGGAAAACTCCCGTGAGGAGCATCCAAGTCCACCAGGGTTTCGTGAACTCGCTGCATCATCAAATAATGTTAGCCTAAAGTTTACTGGGTAGGTGGGAGTGGGTCCAGCGCACGAGTAACGAAGCTTGTAGAATCGAGTGTAAGCGTAAAACGCCAAACACATGAATAAAACGAGTGGAGCATCAAGCAGAATCAAACGAGTTTGCGTGATATGCGCATTATCTATCCTCTCACAATACCCTCCATCAGTACTCTCCACCTCTCAAGCGAAACTGAGGGATAAACGCACCGAATAGCACCAAACTCGCACTCAATAACCCAACCAATCTCGGATACCCACTCTCCCTCATAATCGCATACATAACACTCGGTACGAGACTCCCCATCAACGCAGGGAGGGTCCGGAGACCGATGTAAGGGACTTTGTTGTCGATGTAGGATTCTCCAATGTTTTCGAATTCGAAATGTCCGTCGTAACCGATCACCCAACCTGCGAATGCGAGCAACAGCTTCGCTCTAGAGGGCAAAATAGGATGAGTACGAGGAGCAAGTCAGAGGAGAGAAGGATGAACGTACAGAGGAGGATGAACGTCGAAAAAGAATTCTCTTCGAAGGTAATAACTCGCGAATTTCCCGAAGTGTACCTCATCGAATCTGCACGCGCACGACAACAGGAGATTATCAGCTTCGAGTCGACGCAGAGAGAAGCGAGGAAGGATAGGCTTACACGACGGAAGCAGGATAATCTATTCGATGAAAGCGAAATGCGGCACCGAGGAGAAAGATGCCAAAGATGATGAGATATTCCGTCTTGCTCGTGCTTGACGGTAGCTCATCTTCGTACCCCTGAGGACACAAGAGAGAGCGGGATCAGTAGTGTGGGGAGAGTAGAGAGGAGAGAGATGTGTTCGATGAACTTACTCGGTCTAATAAGTACCCAGGTTTCGAAGCGGAAGAAGTGGTTGGTATAGATTCGTAATCATCTGATCTCTTGTCTAATCTCGGATCTGATAGAGTAGTCGAAGGGAGTGGTACTGGAGGAGGAAGATCTTCGGGAGAGGGAGGAGATGAATTGGAAGTCGGAGGTTTACGATGGAGTAACCTCTCGTTTGAAGGGAGGGTCGACTGCATAGCCGCAAAGTCCGCTCGAACGAGCTTCGAACTGCGTGAATAGAGTGATCGTACGAGGAGATGGATGGATTCAGAAAGACGTGTTCGCCGCGATTGATCTTTTTCTAGCTTCTCTCCTTCTCCTCTCTCTAGACCGCTCTTATCGACCCTCTACACGGATACAGAACTTCGTCAGTCAATCATGGTCGCGTCTAACGGTACTTCGTCATCTTCCACGCGTATCGCTCCCTTCTCTCCCAACCCAACTGAGCGACCTCAAAACGTTGGTATCCGTGCGTCTATTCCCTCCTACTATCCCCTGAAGCGTTCATTCACTGACTACTAGCCTACCCACCTCCTCAAACGCGTCTCCCTTCGACTTGTGAACTTTCCCCCAACAATTTCTCCCACTCTTCCTACTCGACAGACGCTATCGACCTCTACTTCCCTCACCGATGCATCGATGAATCTGATCTCGAAAGGTTCGATGGTGTATCTGCGGGCAAATACACGATCGGTCTCGGACAAGAAAAGATGGCATTCTGTGATGACCGCGAGGATATCAACTCGTTCCTCTTGACTGGCAAGTCTGCCCTTCTCTTTCTGTGCCGCGATACGTTCGAGATTGGCGGCGCATGGGCTAGACAAGGGAAAGGGGAATTTGCGCGCGGAAAATGAAAATTGATCGAACGATCTAACTCAAACACCCTCTTTCCACAGTCACCAAATCTCTTCTCGAGAAGTACCAAATCCCTACCGACTCTATCGGTCGTATCGATGTCGGAACCGAAACCCTCATTGACAAATCTAAATCGGTCAAGACTCTATTGATGGATCTCTTCCCCGGCAACTCTGATATCGAAGGTATCGATTCGAAGAACGCTTGCTACGGCGGAACTGCCGCTCTCTTCAATGCCTGCAACTGGATCGAGTCGAGCTCGTGGGACGGAAGGTACGCTTTGGTCGTCGCTGGAGATATCGCGATTTACGCCGAAGGAGGTGCACGACCAGTCGGTGGTGCTGGTGCAGTTGCCATGCTCGTCGGTCCTAACGCTCCTCTAGCTCTCGAACGTGAGTTCACTCGCTTTTTCTTAGCAAGAAGTAACGAGAAACTGATGATTCATGCGGTTTTCGATTCATTCAGCCGTTCACGGTTCGCACATGCAAAACGTTTACGACTTCTACAAACCCCACCTCTCTTCCGAATACCCCGAAGTCGACGGACCTCTCACCCAAACCTGCTACCCTTCCGCTCTCGAGAACTCTTACGATCACTTCCGCGCGAAGGAGGCTCGAAGAATCGGTGGACAAGTTTCCGATGTCAACCTCGATCAATTCGATTTCTTCGCGTTCCACTCTCCTTATGGAAAACTCGTTCAAAAGGGTTACGCTCGTCTCGTGAGTTTTACTCCTGCAAACTCACTCGATGACAACTCCAACTAATCGAAACCTTTCTCGCGTCTGCAGCTCTACAACGATTTCCTTTCGAACCCTAAAGCCGAGAAGTTCTCTACCATCCCTTCCGACTTCGCTTCCCTCGACCGCCAAAAGACTCTCCTCAACAAAGAAATCGAAAAGGCCTTCACCACTCTCTCCTCCGCCGACTTCAAGGCGAAAGTTGGACCCTCGACTCTCACCTCGAAGAAACTCGGAAACATGTACACCGCATCTCTCTACGGTGCCCTCGCTTCGTTGCTGTACAACGTCGAATCCGAAAAACTACAAGACAAGCGAATTGCGATGTACTCGTACGGTTCGGGATTGGCGGCTACTTTCTTCTCGATCAGGGTTAAGGGCTCGACGGAGGAGATTCAGAAACAATTGAACTTAGAGGAGAGGCTCTCGAAGAACCAGGTTAGAAGTTGTGAGGAATACATCAAGGCTCTCGAGGTAAGTGCCGGCCCATCATCAGCTACTGTAAATGGCTGTTGATTTCGGACGTCTCCTTGCAGCACCGAGAACACAAGCACAACATTTCCGACTACACTCCTTCAGGTTCTATCGAAGATATCGCCGAGGGAACTTTCTACCTTGCTCACTGCGATAGCAAACACCGACGAGTCTACAAAATCCGAGGACAAGAAGACAAGGAGGTTGTCGAGAACGGTTCCAACTAAAACCCCCATTGCCGTTTCTTCCATCTTACCTTTTTCAGTTCTTCCTCATTCTCTCTCTCTTAGTGTTTAATCTGTGGTTTCTTGCTTCTGGTCTCATTCTTCTCTCATCGGTACTTATTCACGCGAGCTCTTTATTCGGTTCATCTCCCTACAGTAGATCCTCTCTCTTCTCTCTATCTTTCGTCGTTTATTCTCCGCACTTCCCCAAAAAGCTTTCGCTCGAACCTATTCGGCGCGGATCTGTTCTTTTGCACCTCCTTTCTCTTCGCAAAGCCCTCTCTTTTCCTCTATTCACTCTTTGACCGATCTTACTACGAGCTTATCTCTTCTGAAAGAAAGCGAATTCTCTCTCGAGCTCACTTGGCGGGGACCCGAGACGATTGAGACAACAGATAAGAGGTATTTCACATAAAGTAAAACAGCAGAATGCCAACACGTACGCGAAAAAGGGTAAATATGAAAACCTGCGAGAAGAATTATAACTCTGTCGAACCTGCTCCTCCTCCCCTCGCCCAATCCTTCAATAGCTCTCCCGCTCCTTCTCCACTCAAAGTCGCCGGAGAAGCTGGAGGTGGTGGATTCACTCTAACCCCTGGCGCTCCTCCTCCTCCTCCCATCCCCGCCGTTCTCAACCCCAACCCTCCCGTACCCAATCTCGTCCCATAGACTCCATAAGCAACCGCCGTAGCTACCGCGACTCCGCCCACAACTAACCAACCATGTGGTCCTAGGTTGATCCGACCGTTGATCGCAGAAGAAGGATTCAGGGAAGATTTCCTTCGTTTCTGTCGTCGACTCTTCGTCGATTTCGATTCGTTCTGTGTCGTACCGACGAACTCGAACCCATCTTCTCCTTCATCTTCCTCGTCATCGTCTTCGTCGGCCTCGGAGGGAGATGGATCGGGTAACAGAGCTTCGAGTTTGACGATATCGAGTCCGGAACGACAGATCTCTTCAGCTTCTTGGTCGGAAAGGTTCCCGGCTATTGAAGCTTCGTACGTGAAGATACAACTGTTCGGTCCTAGGATCGTATCGGCGTTGATTGAAGACGAGGGAGAGGAAGAATCGACGGGGAGTTCTGTCGAATCGACGGTTGATACGGAGGAGGAAGGGTCTGTCGGAGGAGGGGAAGAGTGTTTTGTGAGGGGATAGGTTCTCCAGAGTTGCAAAGCTGATTGAATCAAATCTTCGACGAGAACGGTTCGAGGTTGAGGACGATCAAACTCGTCGTTTCCCGGTGATGGAGGCCGAGGAGGTGATTCTCGAGGGGCAATTGGAGGTGAGGAACGATCTTCGACGGGCTGGGGGAAGGGGGAGAGTCCTGGATTGTCGATATCGGGATCAGAGAGCATTGAATCGTCCAATGCGTTGACGTCGGAATCGAAAGAAGAGAACGAGAACCGATCTGCTCGATTCACTTTCCGTCGCTGCCGTAAGCCTGAAGGACCCGATTCGAGTGCAGACGAGGAAGGGGAAGCTTCGGAAAGAGAGATGAGGGATTCTGAGACGTCGAGAGTCGAGGAAGAGTCGATCGAGGTGAGTTGAGAGGAGGATAGATCGGAGGTTGAATGAGATGGAGACGAGAACAGAGCTTCGCTTTCTGCTTCTGACCGGTAGTCTTCTCCTGAGGAATTCGGCTTTGCTGTCGTTGGCGAACTTGGAGTCGGAGGAGTCAAGGGTCGAGGCGGAACAGGCTCGGAGAGAACGAGATTCGGTAGTTGTGACAAAACGGAGTGAACCATAGCGGGATCGTTATCTTCTTGATCGAGACATTGAACCAAGTCCGCTTTCTTCGTGAGGAGGATCTGGTTTTCGTCCATTCGAAGTGAGCGCAATTCGTCAGAAAGGGAAGGAGCGCGAGCGCAATTCGTCAGAAAGGAAAGGAGCGCGTGGGACGTACCGCTACGACGAGATACGAGATCATTGCTGGATTGTGGGCGAGCAAGAAATCGAACAGTCGCGCGATGACTGCAACTTCGTACAGATCGTGACTGAACAACGTCAAAGCCCAAGATAAAGCGAAGAACGGCATCGATGCTGCCTGGTTGACGAGCGAGTACATGTCTGGATCGATCCGCTGGATCAGGCGATGCGCGAGTCTGCGAAATGAACGAAGGTCAATAACAAAGCTTCGAATCGAGAACCTCCTGGACTCACTTGAGGTACCCGAGTGTCGGCTCAAGTCCCGGACCCATACTATCTCGGATCCGATGCAGACTCATTTGCTCAGTCGCCGATGCGAGGAGCTCGTCATCGTCGAGCGTCAAGAGCAAAATCGAAACAATCTGTGCTCGACGCAGGACGAGTCAGCACTATGATCGCGGAGCTTGTAACGCAGACGGACTCACATCGTGATATCCCTGGAAGTACTGCAAGGCTGGATGCTTCCTCAGCACTGTCAGGATCGCTTTCTCGAGCCTCAATCGCAAAGCGTCTCGTTCATTCTCCGAAACATCTGAGCACGCGAACGTTCATCAGCGAAGGGGCTGAACGACAATGAACAGCTTCTAACTTGCTGCGAGGATAGTTGATCAAACTTCGAGCGATATCTAGCTGAACTTGACGTTCGTCTTCGCGCATGGCTAATTGATCCAGCGTCACTCTTTCTTCTGCTTTTCCTTTGCCCTTGACATCGCATCCGAGTAGTGCGGGCCTGTCAGCTCATAAGGAGAACTTAGCAGGCCGTTTGCAACCGACTGAGACTCGAGAGAACTGACCAAACAATCCTCCTCAGCTCGTCCGTCTCGTAGCCTCCAGTTTCGTTTGCCATCTCCCTCAGTTGTTCGACATCGCGTTGATCTACCGCCTGTCTGATCTTGTGCGTCCGGGATGTTGTTGCGGCGGAAGAAGACGATGAGACCAGGTGGGGCGAGGAGGGTCCCTCTTCCGCTGCTGCTGATTCCGTTGACTCGCTACGAGGTGGCACCGGATGCACTATCTGCGCCATCTTCCCCTCCCGAGAGATCGAGCTGAATGGTATATGTTCGACCTGAAATCTGGAAACTTTTGGCTTGATCGTCTGCTGTTGACTCAACTCATCATGATTACACGATCCAAGGCAGGAAGCACACAGCTGTCTGCAATAGATTGGGCGAACGCGGTTTTGAGTCTTCCCTCGTCTTCGAAAGCGGTGAGTCGCGGTTTCTCAATTGATGATATCTTCTTGCACGCTCAACGGACCTTTGTGAACGTCTGCAGAGCACAGTCAGACCTTCGGATCTACCTGCTACGCCGGAGACGCTCGCGAACGCATGGTGCGAGTCGCTCAAGAACGAATCAACGTCGGAAGAAACTCAGAAACTCGTTCTGAGGGCTCTTCGCGTCTCTCGACTCTCTGAGGTACGTTTTCTCTCGCTGACGGAAGAGATTGAAGTACACTGACGCCTCTCCGTTCAGTCGCATGAGCTCATCCTCGAGACCGTCTCGCCGTTGCTCCTCTCGAGTTCGCCTTCGATTCGTTTGCAAGCGGCCGGCGCTCTTCTACAATACACGAGCATCTCTACCTCCGAAGAGCTCGAGAGAAATGAAGTCAATATCATCAAAACGATCCGTCGAACCCTCGCGCCAATCCGACTCACGATACATTCTTCTCCTTCCTCGACGAGTCGGTTCGTTTCGACTTGCTTTCGTATCCTCAGCACGGTCATCTCAAAGGTGTCACCGCTCAATTCCGATCTCATCGAATCCGTCGTCTCCCTCCTGGCGCACTGGGTGTATCACGGTCCTTCGAGCGCGGGAACGTCGAGCCCCGGTCCAGCTCGGGGTCGAAAAACAACTGTCGATTCGAACCAACTGACAGCGGGAGTCATCAGCGCCTTCGCGCAGGCTTCGATCACGCCGAAGAAACGACACCCGGCAGCTGCGTCGTCGCGGACAGCGAGCAGTGACAGGGAGGGAGCGTCGGGATCGGAAAGTGAGGACGCGAAAAAAGATAACAGGTGAGCTCAACGCTTCACGGGTCAGCCTAGATGTACTGACGTTAACTTCGACCTGTCAGAATGGAGTCGGCGCAGATTCGACTCGATGCTCTGACTTGTCTTCGGTCTCTCGCAAGAGTGAGCACTCTTTCCCGCGTTGACCTGATATCTCGAGATCTGACTTTCTCCCGATCGCAGAACAACAATAAAGGTCTTCAAGTTCACTGGCAACATTTCGTCTCCGACTCGCCTTATCTCAGAAACCGATCAACGCTCATGACTCTGGTCGAGAGTGATCCAATTCTCGAAGTTCGTATTCAAGCCTGTCAGACGCTCGAAGCTATGCTCGAAGGGTCGACAGCCTACCTGTCTATTGCACAAGATCGGTAAGCTTAGAGCCGCTTCTACTCGTCGGCGTCGCTGATGCTGATCATCGTCGAGCTTTTCTAGACCTGCGAAAGCTTCTTTCACTTCCCTTTCAACCAGAGTCGGCGAGATCGTCGGTGAACTTCACCTTTCTCTCACATCACTCCTCGACAAACCGGTCGGCCAGGGTTCGGTCCCCCTTCGACTCGCGATTCTGTCCCTCACAGAACGTCTTGCGACTTGCTCGCCTTATGGCAGGATGAAACGATCACTTGCGAACCCTCTAGCGAGAGCGGTCAGCAAGGAACTCATCAGTCCAATTACGTCTTGCTACTCACCGCTCATTCGCTTATAGCTAATTGTCGAGCTTGTGTAGAGGAACCGAGCGTCGTCAAAGCCTCTTTGTCCGCGTTGACGGCTATCATCAAGCGCTACCATTCGACCTCAAGCAAGCAGCATTTCGACTGGGAACTCCTCGACGAGTTTTCGCGACTCTCGAAGTGGACCCAATTTGAAGAACAAGTAGAAATCACGTTTTGTGATTACCTCGTGGCAATCCTCCGCGCCCGTCCCGATCGCGAAGTGTAAGCGTACGAACTGAGATACACTTTGCTCGAGGTGACACTGACCTCTTGAGAGCGACAGGTTCACGATCGTTAGCTATTTGTCTGCGAACTTCGCGACATGTTCGCCTTCAGTCCAAGTCGCAAGGATCAAAGCCATTACCGCCTTCTTACCTCCGATGTCGCCTTTTAGCGAGGCTGGATCCCAACCTGGCCGTTTCTTCGGCCTTTCGTTCCTCTGGCCAACCTTTAGAACGGCTCTCAAATCGCCTCATCCAAAAACCCGAGCTCTCGCCTGTTCCGCCCTCTCCCATCCTTCTCTTCGTTCTCATCCGGACTGTAAACCTTTAAATTGGGCGAAGCACTTGGTGGATGACCCCGAAAACGAAGTTGCGTCAGCTGCTCGTCGAGTTTTGGGTCTTCTCCTTCGAGACTCGGAAGAAAATTCAACGGCAGCGCACATCGAAGCAATTGAGGAGTTAACCAGTTACTTCATGGATGGTAAGGACGAAGACGTCTGGTGGGCAATGGCGAACGCTTGCGACGAGTTGACCGCACAGTGAGTCTAATCGCCTTTTCGCGAGCGCGAAACTTGCAGTCTTTGACCTTTTATCTGTTACAGAGATGCCGACAAGGTAGACATTGAGCTCTTACACGATCGTTGCTCTAGCGTCTTGTGGTCTCCGGAATCTACTGAAGCGGTGAGCGCTGCCCTACTCTCTTTCCTGACGAGCGATTCGACCTGAACTTGCGATTTCGATGCAGGTCTACACAAGCTGTTTGAGGATACTCGGATCGATCCTTCGCATCAACGCAGCGGAGTTTGACCCTGAGGACTCTGCCATTGCAGAGATTTTGGACGATCTAACCGAAGCTCTCGATAAAAAATCTGCGAAGGTGCATTGTTCTCTCGAATCCCACCTTAGCTCGCAAGTCACTGACGATATAGCTTGCCATCAGCTACGCTGGAACGTGTGTACCGCGTTGAGTACCGCACTTTCCGCCTTCAATCCTCGAATCCTTGCGACCTCTTCATTTACCGAATTGTTCAACCGAATTATCCAACTCCTTCGCGAGGACCCTAGTTACAAAGTTCGGAGTCACGCAGTAACAACGCTCTCAAACACTAGCGCGATCGTGGAAAAGCACCAGTTCCTGAAGGAGGTCGATGAGCTGAATCTCGAGAAAGTCAAGGAGGCGGCAGTAGACACGAAGAAGGATCTCGAGGACCAGATTGAGGCGGGGAAAGTACAACAGAAGGAGCGTAACCAGGTCGACATGTTAATCAAAAAGGTGAGAGTTGCTCTCTCTGACGGTTTCGAGAAGTTAGTCACTGACGCCGTTCGCTCGCAGCTCGATACTCTCCTAACTCCGTCTTAATGCTCTCGTGTATGACGCCCTGACGAAGAAACAGAAATAATTATCTCAACTTGACTCCATATCATACAACTTTTCGATCAATCATCATCTTCGTTCTCCCCCTCTTCCTCTTCTTCGATCGCTTTTTGTCCCCTTCTCGTCGTCCTCCTCGTCGAACTCGCAGCAGCGTTTGTCGTACTACTGCTGCTCAATCGTGAGCTCCTCCTGACCGGCGTCGATTTCGACACCTCCGACATTTCGGGAGGTTGAAGCGAAGAAGCTCTCGAAGATTTGCGTCGCGGAGTAGGTTGCGGACGCCCGGAGCTTTCTTCCTCCTCCTCTCCCTCGGGAGCGACCGAAGTCGAACGAGATCTGGTACTCCTTCGAGCCGCAGCGGTGGTTGATCGTCGGCTAGTCGATTGCGTCCGTTCCCTCATCTCAGGTTGACTCGATCCAGCTCGACTTCCCCTTCTCGTTCTCGACGACGTCGAAGTTGATTCGGGTTGATCCTCCTCCATTCCGGGGAAAGCGCCAGGAGGTAATTTAACCGTCTTGTCTTGATCCGGTTTCTCCCTTTCCTGCTCCTTCTCTGCTCCTCCTTTCGAAGATGATGTCGCCTCTTTCCCCTTTCCTTCCGGCTCACTCGAGACTGCCCTTCGCTTCATATCACCGCGATCTTGTTGCGATTGCTTCGAATCTCGCGCTCCTCCTCTCGTTCGTTTCGGCGTCTTGGTCGTAGGTCCTTCTTCGTTCGAGGGAGTAGGAGGTTTCTTCGATGAAGTCGAGGCGGCGAGAAGCGTCTTTTGGATCGCCGGATCAAGAGCGATACGTCGGAAGAAATCGTCCTCCTTTCTCGCAGGAGTCGATGTCGACGCCGAGGGAGCAGGTAAAGGAGGCTGAACCTGATTCTGAGGCGAAGGTACGAGCATGACTTGATCTTCTTCCTCTTCCTCCTCCTCCTCTTGACGCGATTCGGTATCCATCTCGATCTCCTGCATCGCTGGCGATTGGAATTGTTGAGATTGTTGTCGAATCGATCCGAATCCAGCCAACGTAGGTTTCACCGGTGTCGCATTCATCTCCTCATTGCCCCCTACAACCGACTCAGTATACTGAGATCCAGCCCCGACCGCACTCCTTCCACTCAACGAAGGCAGAACCCCCGATCTGACCGGAGTTCCTCCAAATCTCATCGACGAAGCGGCTGGACTCGCAGGAGTAGGCATTCCTAATCGAGTATTCCCTCCTTGGCCCTGTTGTTCCCGAAGAGCTTTCAGGACTCCTTGACCGGCTCCTCCATCTTTCCTGACGAATGGACTTGCCGAGAGGGGGAGATCACTCGATTTCGGCGTGGGAGCGGCGGGAGGTGGGAGTTTTGATTGACGAGCGGCGGCAAGGGTGCGGACAGGAGTAGAAGGAGTAGGGGCGGAGACGGAAGCGGGAGGAACCCAGGCGGGTTGAGTGATGGAAGAGGAAGTGGTTGCGGGGGGTTGAGCTGGAGTTTGCGAAGTTGTGGAAGCAGGAGCTGAAGCGGAGGTAGAAGACGAGGAAGACAATGAAGCGATCTCTATCGATAAAGTGGTCTTTTGCGAAATCGTGAGAGTCGCTTCGAGAGCTTTGAGGAGTCTTTCTCGTTCTTCCGAAGGCTCGAGTTTCCCGTTCGTTCGAAGTTTGTGGTAGAAGACAAGAGCTTGGAGGGGCTTCGAAGCCGAGATGAGGAGGGAGAGGAACCAATCGGCGGCGAGGGAGTGAGCGGTCGAAGGAAGGGAAGAAGGAGGCGAGACGCAGAAACCGGTGAGGAGTGAAAGTTCGGCGACGGTGAAGGGGTACGAGAGAAGAGACTGGAGATGTTGAGCAGTCAACAGTCGAGTGTGATTGTCTAGCATCCGAGAGTCTTCAGTGACGCAGTTCAGCGCGCGATGTTAAACGACATGAAACTGACCACCGAAACAGGCTGCCAGCATGGCCTTCATAAGTCTCTCGATCTCCTTCTCCTCACCCCATGTTCTCGCCAGCTCCCAAGCTTCTCCTACTCCCCGCTTTCGTTTCGGATCGCACAAAGCCCTGAGAATTAACTCTGCTTCTTCGACCTCGAATTTCCCTTCTTGTTTCCTGAACTCCAACCCGATCAACCTCCAGTAAGCGAGAACGAGTTTGTGTCGATTGCCGGGTTTCGATCCAGGAGCATTTGCGAGGAGTCTGATCGTTTTCGACACGAAATCTGGTTGACGAATTCTCGGATCGCTCAAAAGTCGAATCGCGAGATCGTATTCTTCCGTGTCGAGGGAATGAAAAGCTCTGATCGAGAGGGAGAACTCGGGAGGGAGTAGTCGAGATTGAGCGAATTCAGCGGCGGTCGAAGGGGAGCAGGAGAGAGCGAGATAATAGAGAATTGCGGAGATATTGATTGAAGAGAGTTTAGTCGAGGAGAGGACTTGGAGGATGATCGATTGAAGATCGTTCGGAGATTTGGGAGGATATACGGCTGGTCCTACAGGACGTGAAGGAGGGAAAGTTGAGCGACAAAACCAAACACGAAAGGAGAAGGAGAAACACTGACCGTTCAACCCAGCGAGGGAGACCAATTCATCAAAGAAGAGCCTGCCATCTGGTGCTTTACTTCTGTGTTCGTGGATCTGCTCTATGAGAGCTGGTCGAGAGTAGACGAAGTTTGAACTCTTTGAGAGACTCGGAAAGTACCGAGAGAACGACTGCAACTGGTCTTGAGCTGGAGGGGGCGTATTGTGATCGACCATCACGAACGATGAATCGGTCGAATCCATCCTAAGTGGTCGAGATGCGATGAGGTCAAAAGCAACTCGCATCGAATTCGAAGTGATTCGTTTCCTCTCCTCATCAACCCACTTCCAACTTCTACAAGATGCTTGCTACACGTACGGCACCCCGAGTCATCTCTCGATCGGCTCGCACTCTCTCGACTGCCGCTCGTCCTCTCGCGCGTACTTCCCTCCCTCTCTCCAAAACCGGAACTTACCGGGCCTTCCCTGTCGCTTCCCTGTCAGTCTGTACCTCTTAGATACCCTCACAGAGCTCACTAACATCTTGCTCGACAGTCCCACCTTGTCTCGGTCTTTCCACGCTTCTCCTCGTTCTCTCGGTACGTCAATTTCCGTTTCACTCTCTCTCCCGTCCTGAGCCGAGCATTTGTATCTCTTCCCGCGGCTTGCTCACTCCTCTCGCTATCCTTTCTAGATGAAATCGTCAAGGTTCCTTCAATGGCCGAATCCATCACGGAGGGTACTCTAAAACAATGGCTCAAGCAAAAAGGAGATTTCGTTGAAGCCGATGAGGAAATCGCGACGATTGAAACCGACAAGATTGACGTAGCGGTCAACGCCCCTAAATCTGGAACGATCACGGAGTTGTTGGCGAACGAGGAAGACACAGTCGCGGTTGGACAAGATTTGTTCAAATTGGAAGCTGGAGATGCTGCCGCGGGAGGAGCCGCGAAGAAGGAGGAGGATTCGGCACCCAAGGAAGAGAAGAATGAGGAGCAACCCAAGGAGCAACAACCCAAGAAGGAGGAACCTAAGAAGGAAGAGGCCGAAGTCGCACCTAAATCCGAATACCGCAAACCTGACTCTGCTCAAAAGGCCCCTAAAGCCCCTGAACCCTCGAAGAAGGAATCTGGATCGTCGGCTCCTAAACCTCAACAAGGTGCTCGCACTGAAACCCGAGTGAGTAGTTTCGCGTTCTGTCTTTCCACCTTTTTCGGTCTACTGACTGTGTCTCGAATTCGCTCGTGCAGGTCAAGATGTCTCGTATGCGTGCCCGTATCGCGGAACGATTGAAGGAAGCTCAAAACACCGCCGCCTCCCTAACGACCTTCAACGAAATCGACATGTCGTCGCTCATGTCGTTCCGCTCGAAATACAAGGACCAAGTCCTCAAAGACTACAACGTCAAACTCGGATTCATGTCTGCGTTCGCAAAGGCTTCTTCGATCGCTCTCAAAGAAATTCCGGGTGCGAACGCTTCGATCGAGGGAGAAGGGAACTCGGCAGAGATTGTCTACCGGGATTACGTCGATCTTTCCGTTGCCGTCGCTACGCCGAAGGGATTGGTTACACCCGTGTTGAGGAACGCAGAGGGAATGAACTTTGTCGAGATTGAAGAGGCGATCGCTGGTCTTGGAAAGAAGGTGAGCAATCTTTCGTACTCATTCGGTCTCTTTTTCGTTGCTGACGGTTCCTTGCTCTACAGGCTCGGGATAACAAGCTCACCCTTGAAGACATGTCTGGAGGAACTTTCACGATGTGAGTTCTCTCTTCTATCTGAGCGAAAGAAAGCGGAAACTGACTCGACATCGTGAAATCTAGCTCGAACGGAGGTGTATTCGGATCTCTATATGGTACCCCCATCATCAACACTCCTCAAGCAGCGGTTTTGGGAATGCACGCGATCAAGGACAAGCCCGTTGTCGTCGATGGTAAAATCGTTATCCGACCTATCATGGTCGTCGCTCTCACGTAAGTCATTCTCTTCCACATTTAGCTCCGAGGACACTTTAACTGACGAGGGATCTTGGTAAATAGCTACGATCACCGATTACTCGATGGACGTGAAGCCGTAACATTCCTCGTCCGAGTCAAACAATTGATCGAGGATCCTCGCTTGTTCGCCTTGTACAACTAAGATTCACACTCCTAGTCTCTCTCATGATATCCCATCCTTCTCCCCGTCGTCTCCCTCCCCCCTTCTTTCGCTTCTCTCGTATATTCTCTATTTTTCTTTCTCTTTTGGTCTTTCCTCTGACTCTGCAAGTACGTAAGCATATTTCTCACTACACGGTCTGGTGAGTGGTCCATGATATTGAGCCGATCCGAAGCCGATCCATCTGCGATTCCACGCTCGTGCTCTTGAGGGGACGAACGCGAGAACCGTGCGCGAACGTCTCAAGGTACGCTGGGCACGCACGATTCGCTTCTTACATCGCTTCACTCCACGTCGACCTCAGGGTATCAGGGTTGGAGCAAGCTACCAAGGCGGTCAGTGAAGGTAAGGGGACTGTCTCTAAGCGGCGTCTCGGGACAATCGACTGACTCTGTCGTCTTTGTGAGTAGATCTCCTCGACCCGCGACACTTCTTCTGCTTCCAGCATCGAAAAGCTCAATAGCAGGTCTGTCACAATCCGTTTGAAGTCTGAGAGAGCGAAGCTGACTGATTCTCCCCCTCTGTCTTTCAGACACTCACCAATCTCCCTGTGCATCGACCTCGTTCACGATGAGCTTCACTCTCCTCCCTTACGACGATCAAGAGCAGATTCTTCTCGCATCGGATGAAACCACCCTCGCCGCCCTCTGTCTCGTCTCGAAATCGACTCTTGAACTCGCGAAGCCTTTCCTTTACCGCTCTGTGGAGATTCACGTCGGATACTGGGACATGTCAAGAGATCTGACACTAGAGTTTCTGTCACTTGCGGGAGAAGTAGCAAAGGTTGTTGAAGGGGATCGATCCGACAAAGAGAAGGAGGAGGCGCACAACTTGATAGTCATGGCGCGCAGAATCAGACTTCATGAAACGCTCAAGCTCAACTCGGACATCAGCGCCCTCGTCCAACAGGTGACCCTCTTCTTCGACGGCGCAGACGCTGAAAATCGCGAGGTCGCCCGCCACCTTTGGTCGACGTTCCCGAATCTTCGCCAACTCTCCATCTCAGGCAGAAACTGGAGTGGCCTCGACAGATGCTTGATCGAAACCTGTCCTCATGACCTCACTTCAATCGACCTTCATGACGTTCTCGTACCGAAAAACCACATCCTCGACCTCCTGAAACACCTCCCTCTCCTCGAGTACCTCCGGCTTCCAAGTCAGATTATCCACTCCTCCCTTCCAACTGAAGCGCCGGTCCTCGAGAAACTTCGATCCATCAAACTCGGCTACGCCTTGGACGACGCAAACTTCTTCGCCCTCCTCACAAAGTTCACTCCATCCCTCTCTTCCCTCGAACTCGATTTCCTTTCGGTTCAAGCTCTTATCACCTCTCATCTCTCGACTCTTCGCTACCTGTCAATCTGTGGAGAGCTCCACCCTCCATCCGCCAACGAGGATCCTCTCAGCCCGGAATGTCTCGCCAAGGTCTTCGCTGGCTGTACCTCACTCGAGAAGCTTGAGATGGCCAACCGTGCCAGCCTTGGGTTCAATATGTCTTCGCTAGCAATTATCCCAGAATTCGAAAAAATACAAATCCTGCACAAACTTCCGCCTTCGCTCACAGTTCTTTCCCTTCCATCCATGAGCTTCAGTTCTTCCTACCTCCTTGACTTTGTCACCTCGAGCTCAGCCTCTCTACGTTGTCTCAACATCTCTCGCTTCATCGAGGGCGGCAAATCCGAATCAATCTTTGGAACGACGCTTTTCAACACGGCCGCGGAGGACAAAATGGAAACGATGTGCTCTGAGCGAGGTATTGGTCTCAGTTGGGTCGGTGGGAGGAACAAGGACAATCGTGCGCGTAAAGAAGGGTTGTCAGTGAATATGCTCCGGGATATCGCGAAAGCTTTGGGAAATATGTGAACGAAAAGCAGATTTCTGGCTTCGTGCGGTACGGGGGAGGGGAGACGGGGAGGGAAGTGGGGAATGGCACTTGAGACTGGAACATATTGTTTTGCGGTATCGACGTGATCGGGAGTTTCTAGATTGAAAGTTTGGTTTCGAGAAGCAGTTTCGCCGGAGAAGTTGTATCGCAGAGAGATCGGCGAGCTCTTTACAGAGTATGCGTCGTACATGACTGCTTAGCGAACTGTGTTCGAGCAGCATCGGAGAAGGCGGAATGATTCACGAAAGTTTTGGGGACTCGAGCTCATTCTGCGAAACGACCATTCGACGTTGCTGGTTCACCTGTGTAGCTGACTCCTCTCTCCTGTTCCCGCCTACGCTATCTCATCCTCCTACTCGTCGGCCGTATCAGAGCTTTGGCGTCTCTCGTGAAGCATTCTTCAATTTTCCTCGAAATTTTTTCTGTTTAAGCTGCTCCTCTCTACCAGTGATTCAGTGTGACGATGAGATGACTAGTGCGATGCTGTACTTCGCGGATCAGAGGGAGAGCCATGCCGAAACCCACGGCACATCTCTTTCTCTCTCAAACTTTCGCTTCACTCGCGCTTCTCGACAACGAGCCGTAGCTCACTCAACTATCGAGCGAGGTCTATAGTCCTCCAGCAAGGTAAGAGATTCTCTACAACGATGCCTCATCTCAAGTTGACTGACCTCGTTCTTCATCTTCGAAGCAGACTCGCCGACCTTCAACTCTCCCAAAACCGCTTCTACGTGCATATATCCGTCCGTACGATCAGTAGCTGGTATGAGCTCCCGACAAGCAGAGCTGACTGATCCTCGTCTCTTCAACCTGCCAGGATCTTCCGTTTCTCCCATTCGGATCGCATTCGTTCAAAATGAACTTCTCGCAACTCCCTTACGACATCCACGAGCAGATTCTCGACAAATTGGACCGAGACACTCTGTTGCCGCTTTGTCTCGTATCGAAATCGACTCTCGAACTCGCGAGGCCTTTTCTCTACCGCTCTGTGGAGATCTACGTCGATTTCTGGGATGTCTCGCAGGAGGAATTGGCGGAGCATGTAGCAGCTTTGAGGGAAATCCCGACGATTGAGGAAGATGAGCTCCTCGAGGAGGAAGAGGACGAGGTGGATTTCGAGCGGGAGTGGAAAGCCGTCGCGCGTGGGATCAATCTCCACGAAACGCTCAAGCTCAACTCGGGAACGAGCGCTCTCGTCCAGCAAATCACGCTCATCTTCGATTACTCAGGCTTCCGAGATCCCGAGCTCGCTCTCCGTCTCTGGTCGACTTTCCCGAATGTTCACAAAATTTCCATCTCAGGCAAAGGTTGGAGTGACTTCCACGGCGAGTGCATGCATCTTACCTGTCCACGTACCATCACGTCGCTCGACCTCGAGCACATCCCCGTTGCGAAGAACCAGATACTCGAACTCCTCAAAGAACTCCCCCTCCTCGAATACCTCAAGCTTCCTCGCAATATTATTCACTCCTCTCTTCCGAACCAAGCACCACACCTCCAAAACCTCCAATGCATCACATGGCGCTTTGTAAATCCACGGTCTTTCGACGACTCCTTCCGCGACACGAACTTCTTCGCCCTCCTCACGAAATACACTCCGTCCCTTTCCTCCCTCAACCTCGACTTCAGATCGGTTCAAGCCATCGTCCCCTCACACCTCTCAACTCTTCGTTACATGTCGATCTTCGGAGTAAGTGATTTCTCGGAGTTCAACAACGAGAAGTCAAGTCGTGAATCCGAGATTCTCGCCTCACTCCTCCTCGAGATTTTCGTTGGCTGTACGTCTCTCGCCCAGCTCAAAATCACCGATTTTTCACTGGCTGCGATCTTTCCGTCGGAATCGCCTTCGACTGCTAAAGAACTCGAACATCTGAAAGCCCCCCACAAACTTGCGCCTTCGCTCGAAGTTCTCTCGCTCTCGGGCATGAAGTTCAGTCCTTCGTACCTCTTCGAATTCGTCAGCTCAAGGTCGACTTCCCTTCGTCGTCTCCACCTCTCCCGCTTCGAAGGCCGCAAGCCAGAAGGCCGTCCCTTTTTCGAGTCACCGCCTTACGAAACGACAGCTGAAGACGAAATGGAAACGATCTGCGCCGCGCAAGGCATCGAACTCACTTGGGTTCAAGGGAGGAGGAAGGAAGAGTGAAAAAGGGTTGTCTACGAAGACGCTTTTCCCGGAAATTGCGAACACTTTTGAAAGAGTTGTGAACGAGATGACAAGAAGAAGGAAACAAGGAAAGAAGAGAGAAGGAACGCTTGAAATCGTATCTTTGATGTTTTGCAGTGTTTCTCGTTGTTGAATTTGTTCTTGTTGAGAGTCGTTTCCAAAAGAGAGCTGGTCACGCTCACTGTATAACAAGCGTCTTGAAGACTCGTGGGATCAACGCGAGTGGTTCAGTCAAGCTCGGAGCGAATGAGACAGCAGCATAAAAAAATCATCCGAAGAGAGGAGTTTTGTATCCAAAGAGTTTCTAGTAAAGGATTGGTCGTGTTCCCGGGTCATTACAAGTAAAAGGCGTGTGATGAATTCCTGTGCTGAGAGCACAACCCTTTACAGATGAGAGAGAAATAATGAGGTTGCGCCGCAGACCAATAAATACTAGAAAACAAGGCTGACCGCACTGACCGTGCAAAAACCGTTGAAATGACCCAGCAAGATTGACCTCTTTGCGGGGTCAGTCCAGAAGATTGAAGGTGGGCTCTTGTGACTGAGCTTGAGACGAGGCCTTTGAGATGAAGGTTCACCAGATGAAGACGCAAGAAGCGAATCTCGACTCGGGCTCGATTGTTCAACAGCTCCTTGGTGATCTGGTTTCCGGCTGCATGTCCACGTGAACGACAAATAGACGTCGTGAGTACGCAAGGAAAGATGTGCGACGAGCTGAAGGGGGCATTGACCCGGAGAAAGAATTACAAAAATCTCCTTTCGAGCGGTTTCGCAGCGGGATCATCTGTAACGACGCTCTTAGCTGGGTGAAATATCATCAAGGTACTCTTAAGGTATAGAGGGTAGTTGCGAAACCTGAACAGAGTTGTGTCACTCTATAGAGCCTCGGAAACTCCGGAACCCTGCGATTCGAGCTCAAGCTGAGACGGATATTTTGACCAGCTATGTCTGGCTCTCGCGGACCCGAAGCGGGCCTGCACACGCTGAGTGTGCTCAAGTTGCGGCAGTGGAAAGTTGGAAGCTCGCGAGCGAGACTACCCGAGTCAAAACTGGGAGAAGTGCCAAGAGGGTATTTTTTTCGCATTCTCGTAGACCTGTTGATCAAAGACGGCAAGCTAATCGTAAGCTAGTACTTAAAGTCCAGTAAGCTGAACACGCCCGCGGAACCAGTTTGAGCGAAAATCGAGGGATCTGAATCTGATCAGATAAAAAATCGAATCTTCCCCCCCTCCCTTTCCTTCCCTTTCCGTTCCCCTCTTGCCTTACCCACGTCCGGTTACCCCCCGCAAACAACCGCAGTCAGTACAGTCAACCACACACGCATCCCGACATCTCACGCACCTCTGCTAAGCGCGGCTTGCTCTAGCTCGTTCGACTGCCGGGTTCTCTCGCCTTTTCGTCCTCACGCTCAACCCGCAATGCCACCTCGAGCCAGTCGTACGGCTGCCTCTAGTACCTCGCCGACATCGAATGAAGCACCAGTCGCTTCCACCTCGGCTCTCGATCCTTCAGTAAACAATGCCGACTCGAGCAAGCCCGGAACGACAGATGGAGCGGAAGGTGGTGTAGGAAAGAAACGCAAGAAGCTACCTGCGTAAGTGCATCTCCACTCACTTCTGGTTGAGGTTGAAAGGTCTAACCCTCTGTTCGACGTTAATTTCGTTCACTTCCTCGTTCGTTAGTTGCGATGCATGCAAGTTGCGTCGTGTTCTATGCAAGCCACAGCCGATAGGAATCTCCTGCCCGCGCTGCAAAGACAAGGGCATCGTGTAAGTCTTCGCTCCTTCTCGATTCTCTAAAATGCAGGAATAGGTCGCCGGTCGAGCTCTGCTGCGGAGTACCGGGTTCGACAGTGACCTGGTAGCAGAGTCGTACTTGTACTCTCTCGACACAGCTATAGCCGAACGCTTGAGGGTGTCGTCACAATCGTTCATTCAGCAACTTTCGCAAAGAAAGAAATCGAGCTCGTTTCGCTGACTCGATTCCGATCGATGTTTGACAGCTGCACCACGACTCCTACGATTCGCAAGAAAGCCGCTGGACGTAGTGGGAAACGAATCGAAGAAGCGAGAGCGATGTTTGGAACGGCAGATCCGAATGCTCCCGATTTGATGGGAGCTTCGAATACTCCGTGGATTCAACCGAGGCTTCAACAGGCGCAAGGGACGACGGGAGTCTCTATTGACACTCTCGCTACCGGTGTACGAGGCCCAAGCCCGAGCGAGGAGGACACGAGTGCTCAACTCGCTTTCGACGCTCTCAACGGAGCTCTCGTCGCCCACCTCCTCGAACGTGAGTCACCCCCATATCTTCAGAGCTACTTCGCGTCGATGCTGATAAAGGAGTGCTGTTTATCTAGTCTATCAAGCTCTTCCTCAGAGGCAAGCACTCCTTCTCTCGCTCCTTCCCTGGGACTTCCGGGACTTACGCTTCGAAGCCTTTCCACAGTTGGCTGCCGATCGGGGTACGAGGAAAGATGTCTCTCTTGTTCGAGTCTGCAGGTCGCCGCCTCGAAGCTCTCGCTCCTCAAGCTGAAGTGAGCTTGCTTTCTTACCCTTCTCACCATTGCGTTACTAACCTCTCTCCCCTGTAGGTTCTCGCATACGCGATGATCGCTCTCACTTCTCGGCTCTCGTCTCACTCGGCACTCTTCGGTCCCGGAACCAGCAACATTCCAGCTTTCGAATCGCTTACTCCATCCGCTTTCGCTCAACACCGAGACCTCCGAGAATTCGGTAGACGACGAGACGAGAACTGCGAAAAGCTACGAAGGAGAGCGGTGAAACTAGCATGGGAGAGGGGAACGCTCGTACAAACGTCTGAAGAATCGATGGCGAGTTGCTATCTGCTAGAAATGCTCGAAGGTCGTAAGTTTTTGCTTCCACCCCTCAAATCCCACTTCCTACAGAAGCTCATAGTATGACTGTCCGCGTAGGCAACGACCCGAAGGCTGGCAAGCCGTATGGTAGCGCTTTCGTTTCGCATCTAAGGAGTCTTCTCGATTCGGACGACCCTGCAGCTCCAAAAGTCATGAACATGAGTCTCGGCTGGAGTGCTTTGATGATGCGAGAGGCCATATTCGCAGCTAGCGCAGGTCGAACTTCTCACTTGTGCGTCACCCGTCCTCTCCTATGCTTCACTCCATGCGCTGACACGGTCTTTCTTTCAGCACGGCGACCGACGACCGATTACTCTGCGGGGATCCTCCAGCTTCGATCGAAGCTTCCCTCCTGGAAACCGTCGACGACGTTGACCTCCGCGATACCGTCACTTTGTTCTTCCGTCCATTTCGACCTTACACCTATCACTGCGCATCTCTAGCTCGTGCTCTTTCTGACAACGTCACTGGTAGTAAGCTGATCCTTCAGTGTCGATTTCGTGCCCTTCGCTGACCCCCTTCATTGTGGACTCTCAGCCTTCGCTCGCAAACAACCTCTCGACGAGTTGTTCGTGACAAAATACATGACTCACCTCGACCATCTCCTCCACCTTTTCGCCGTACTCGAATCGAGGATCGCGATGGTGCTCTCACCGGCTGCGACTTCAGCTCACGCTCTTCCTGCACCTTTCGAAGCCGAACGTCAATTCATTAGTGAGTCTTTCTTCCTCACTCGGCTCGGGAGCTATTCGCTGATCAGAGATCGTTCGGATTCAAGTGCGAGCTTGCCTCTACACCCTCTCTCTCGCTTGGTGCGGCTTGTCACTTCCTCTCTACATCGATCTCAAACGACGAGTCAGAGCGCTTGAACAACCTTCACTCGATCAGCCGGCACTCCATTCGCTTCCCTCTCATCAGAGAACTCTCTCTCGACTCCGACTTCTACTCGAGCAAGTTCGATCGACGACCCTCAAGGCTGCTCGAATGGTCGCTCAAACCGTCAGAGAAGCTCCGAGTTTGGCGTTCCTCACTCATCTGCAAAGCGAGAACCTCGACAAGTGGTGTGAACTGTTGATCGAGACGAGGGTCGTCGAAGATGGTGGACAAGGGCTCACGCGAGAGGAGCGTAGAAACGATTTGACTGAGTGGGTCTCGCTTAGTGCTCTCTCGTAGTCTGATCTCCTGACCTGACTCGACTTTCTCCCTACAGTATTCGAGATGGACTCCTCACGATGGGGTGGTCGTGGGCGGACGAACCTACCGCCCTTCTCCTCAACGAGATCGAACGAGCACTCGAAGCCGATCGAGCGCGATACGGAATGCAACACCTTCGAAACAACATCATGGAGCAAGACGAGAAGATGCGAGAAATTCTTCAAGGTTCTCCCCCCGTCCTCGACGGTCTACCGAATCCTCCCCCTCGTTATGGTCGAAACCACTCGCAATCGTCGCAAGGTGGAGTCTCGCCTGCCTCGTCCGATGGCTTCGATTACTCGACTCTCCTTCGTCACTCGAACTCTTCCGCTCCTTCTCCCGCTTCCCTCGCCATGCCAGATCTCTCTTCCCTCACTTCTCTTTTCGCTCCCGCCTCTTCAGCCCCTTCTCCTTTCTCCTCTGCGACACACGGACCGATCCCTCCTCATACTTCGATGCCTCACCATTCGTCGGCTCCTCCAGCTTCAACTTCACTTCCACTTCCGAGTCTCTCTCCCACCTCGCAGCCTCTTCCTCCTCATCAACATCAACCTCATGCTCAACAAGCTCCTCTCGGTCCCCCTCCCGATCTCTCAACGATCATCTCGGCCTACTTGAACGGTACTCTCAGTCTTCCCCCCGAGCTCGACGTAACCTCTCTCACCTCTAGTTTCTTGATGGGGACGCTCGACGTAAACGCTTTATGGCAAACTCACGGAGCGAACGTCACGATTGGAGGTCAACCGATTGCTACACCGGGAGGAGGAGCGATGAACGCGCCCACTCCCGGAGAAACTCTCGATTTCGATGCTTTGTTGCACGATGATTTGTATCGAGGAGGACAACAGGCGAGGGCAATGTGAATGTGATCTATCGGTGTATACCCTTTCTAGTTATTCTAGCAGTAAAAACATGTATTGAAACAAACCCTGGGGAACATTTTACTTTTGAACTTTTCTCGTCTCGTGAGCAGCGTTTTTCGTCGATCTTGTCCCACTGATGCTCGAGTCGAAATGCTCGTGTGCTCGTTCTGCGATCATCTGAGACTGACAAGAGCGGCCATCGGGGAGAAGAAGAGTTGTCTTCGCAAACCCGCTGTCCACGAACCAGATCTGTCCGAAAGCGTGAAGGGCGTCCGAGCGGGACTCGTGTTCCGCAAGCGATCATTTCTCAAGACCTCCCTCGAAGGGGCGCTGGTGCGAGTCACTGCGTTGTCCTATAGTCAACAACCGCTTGCGATACGAAAATGACGATTCAGAATAACTGGTTCGAGGAAGTAAAGATCTACAAGTTCTAGCGGAAGGGGAACCCCTTCCTCCTCCCACTCTACAGACTCCCTTCCCTCTATCCATCGCGCTTGTTCTCCGTTCTCCACACCGCTAGAGAGGACCACTTGCCAGAAGAGTTGTGATGGTGAGAGCGAGCTCCGGGTTCATCTTGAGGACAACTTCGTCGCGGTAGCGTTCGACCTCCGACTGGGTCCATATAAGGAAAGGTCGCAGGTATTTGAGGGTAGAGGGTCCGGCGTAATAGCGAGCGAGAATCGAGAAATGTATGAGGATTTTGTGCATGAAGACGTCGAACCAAGTGTTTGATTCGGCTGCCTCCAGATCCTCATCGGTGATGCCACCCCGTTCGAGCATGGCGCCAAGGGGATCCCTTGCCGTCTCCCTCACTGTCCAATCCCAGACTTGTCCTCCATCGGAAAAACGAGACTCGACCAACTTTCGCTTGATTCGGAAGATGTCCCGACGGAAAACCGCTGCGAGAATAGATCGACTCCGTGTAGACATCGTCGTTCCTTCAGGGAAGCCCTCAAGGATGTGGGTCAAGACAAGCTGCAGCACGAAAGAAGTCAGCGAATCAAGTCCGTGCGAGTCTGCGGTTCCGACGATCGCGCGGTCTTACCTCGAGTGGCGCTTTAGAGGCGCTTCCTACTCCCTCTACGAAGCCCAGACCATCCAGACCTGCCGAATTCGTCGGAGAACGCAGTTGTTCTTGTCGCAAGCGTAGTAAGATTTCTCTGGCTTCAGCGGATTCCGGATCGGATATTAGTGGCCACTAGAGAGGGGACGCTTTGACTCCACAGAAATGTTTGTGAACGTGCCAGATCTATCGAGATTATGAGAGTCAGCCAATCAAAGCTGAAAGGGACAACTCTGCCCGTCGAAGGTTTCGACCAAAGGAAGCTACACTCACGAGACGCTGATGCTCCGTTGAACAGAAATACATACATTCTGTACCATTTGCGCCGCAATCCGAGCATCTAGTCCAACATCTCTTTCCACAAACTACGCAGTCTCCTGACAAATCGGAGTCGGTCGATTCGTTGGCGGACATTGTCGAGCTTGGTTGATGGGTACAGCGCTCTCCGGAGAGTGGTGCGAAGTCGAAAGTCGGATAGCGGGAAAACGAGAGAGAGAAAAGGCGTCCGAGCGGCGAGCAGGCTCCTCCTTTCCTCGCTCCGGACTCCGCGGCAACTCCGCGACGATGACAAGGACGAAGACGAAGACGAGTAAGGTGTTTGGGAGAAAGCTGATCGAGAGAATCGGTGGATGCGAATCGAGCAGCCGGTAGACGGGCGGAATTCTAGGACATCGTGAAGGCTCACTCTTCCAAGCTCTACTCCTCACGACCGAAGGCGTTCTCGTCAGATGGCATCGAAGGAGAGTGGTGTCTTGTCAATGTGTGGAGGAAGAATGAAGGTAAAATTGAGCAGTTGTTCAAACGAGCGACGTACCGTCAAACACGAACGAACGAAATGTGGATGATCACGTTTAGCGAACTTTCCGCCCGACTTTCTTCTCGCTCCAGCTCTCTTTGACTCGACAAATACTGGGTTCCTGCTTTTACTTGATCGCCAGGAGATAGATTAGTCCTCGAAAATTATTTTGAGGTTAAGGGCGAGCTCGGGGTCAATCCCATGGACGACTCGATCGCAGTAGCGTGCGATCTCTCCCGTCGTATACTCGATCAGAGACTCATAGCGAGAGGGTTCGGAGACGTCCTCCGCCAAGCGACTGAGGATTGCGGCCTGAATGGGAATCTTGTGCAATAGGACGTGGAACCAACTCTGCGAGTTGTCGACGAACTTGATGAGGTCCAAGACAAGACGAGCGAGAGTGCAAAACCAATTGGATCGTTGGTCGCTCCTTTACGCGTCGAATCGATCGAGGCTTGTTGTGAAGTCGAATCTCGATGCTCCGCTAGCTTGACCTTGACCTGGAACATATCGCGACGAAAGGTCGCCACGAACAAGGATCGAGTCTGTTTCGTCATCGGCCAACTCGGATTCGAGTTCTGGAGGATCTGAGGCACGACCTTCTGCAAAGCGAAAACGAAGAAAGTTGGTAAATCGTTTTATCTGAGCTCAAATCCCGCAGATTCGGACGTGACCTACCTCTAACTCTCCACTGCTCCGTAACATGTTGATGAACCCTAAATCCTTCGAGGCTTCAGAACTTGCTGGCGATCCGCTCGCAGATTGTTCTCGACGCAAATCTCTCAAGACCTCCCTCGCTTCCTCGAATTCCGAGTCTGACAAGAGCGGCCAATAGACAGGAGAAGAATTGACTCCACAGAATCGCTTGTGAACGAACCAGACCTGTGGAGATGAGCGGATAGTGAAGTCGAAGTCGAGAACGAAAGAAAGTTCTCGCCCATGAGAGAGACAAGAGACCGGCGAGACGTAGAACTGACGAGTTTCTGATGCTCCGTTGAACAGAAGTACACCCACTCAGTACCATGCGCTCCACAAGCCGAGCATCTCGTCCAACATCTCTTTCCGCAAACAACGCAATCTCCTGACGTATCGGGCGGTTGACTAGAGGATATAGACTTGTGATCGATTGTGACTCGGAGTACGGGCAAACGAGTGTGATGAGAGCGAGAGAGAGCCCAGAGGAGATGAAGAGTTCGACAAGCTCCAAACTGATGAAGCGAGCTTTGAGGGCGTCCAAGCGACGCTCGTGGTTGAGAGCGAAAACCCTTGAACTCTATGCGAGTGGAAAGACCGGAAAGATGAACGAGGTGGAAGAGCCTGACGAGTTGTCAGATCAAAGACTCTTCGTTCGTCTGACAGGCTGAGTCGCTCTCAGCTCTACTGTGCGTAACTCGTACCGTGAGAGCGAACTGACATCAAGTGGTGCGTCGCCCTCGGAAGGCTCCGACAATGCTGAGGAAAAAAGACGAAGCACATCTCATATTTTCAAGTTCTAGCGTAATGAACCCTCGACCTCCTCCCGCTCGCTCCCACCTCTCTTCTACCTTGACGGACACTCTTCCTCGCCAGTGACTCCATCGTACTAGTAAGGCTTAGTAGGTAGTAGAAAGGGACTTCTTGAGGCGTCGAGCGAGCTCAGGATTCTCGGTGCTTACTACGTTGTCGCAGTAGCGTGCGATTTCGTCCCTGGTGTATTGAAGGAGAGGGCGGAGCTCATTGTACTTCGAACCTTCTTCCATAAACGAGCGAGCGAGAACCGCGTAATGAATGAGAACTCTATGGAGCAAAACGTCGAGCCAAACCTGCGAGGAGTCGAAAGACAAAACCTGATCCGTGATGCATTTATCGCGAAGGAGGACCAGGCCGATCGGATCCTGTGTGGTTATTCTGGCTGTCCACTCATCAAGTTGTCGCGAACTCCTTATCTGAGACGTGACAAGTCTGTCCTTGATTTGAAAAAGTTCTCGACGACAAGCCGCTGCAAGAACAGATCGACCATGTGCCGACATCGTTATAGCCGGTTCCGAGCTTTCGAGGATGTGAGGTAGGACGTTCTGTAACGGCGAGACAATGAAAAAATTGGCGAAAAGTTAGCTTTCAAATTCGTGCGAGTCTGAGTTCACGGTGATTGAATCGCGCGGCCTCACCTCGAGGTCTTCTCTCGTACCACTTCCTTCTATCTCGATGTAACCCAAACCCTCCAGTTCCTCCGCTGTTGTTGACGACCGAGATTGTTCGCGTCGGAGATTTCGTAAAGTTTCTCTGGCTTCCTCGGCTTCCGAATCGGATAGAAGGGGCCACCGGAGCGGAGAGGAGTTGATGCCACAGAACCGTTTGTGAACGAACCAGATCTGTCGAGTCTAAGGTAGTGAGGAAGTCGCACGAGAGAAAGCAAGGGAACGCTTAAACACTCGAGAGGGGGAAGTTGAACTCACGAGTTTCTGATGATCCGTAGAGCAAAAGTACATCCACTCAATACCGTTCGCGCCGCAAGCTGAGCATCTCGTCCAACATTTCTTCCCACAAACAACGCATTCGAGTTCTTTCTGAGGATGTGATGGAGTCGGACCAGACGCCGGACTAGAGGCCATAGCCTCGCAATCGCTGGTGACTCGCGGCGGAGGCGGTCGGATGTGCTGAAAGCGAGAGAAGAAGCAGAAGAGATGAAGAAGTTGAACGAGCCGAGAGGCGAAAGAGGTGGTTGAGCGACGTGAGGGGTAAGCGAGTGGATGGGTCTGGCGATTGTCTGATGGTTAGGCGTGAGACCAGGGCAGTTGGTTGAGGTTGAGAGAGAGAACTTAAAGTTGTCCTGCGAGTTTCGCCAAATTCTACTGGCGTTTTCTGACGAGTCCTTGAAGTAGCTAACTAGCCCGATGCCATATGCTTGCCAAAAGTTGGGGTGGGTGTGATTATTAGCGGTTTCGCAAAGAAGCAGCGAGCGAGCGAAGAGAGTGAGCACGAGCACTTTTCGCTGTTGTCTGACGACCTCGTGCTTCCCGCGTCAAGAACCACAATGACGTCAGTCTGTCAAGGCAGCAGCGAGAAGAGTCAGGTGAAGCGAGAAGTGGAGGTGGTGCACTGAATGATTTGGGATTGTCAGGGGAGAATCAGGATTGGTTTCTACTTTCGAGGAATCGTGAGGAGAGGAAAAGGGGCTCGTAGGGGTGAGAGAGAGAGATGTATGTAGCGCAGAATAATGTATAGGGCGAGAAATGGAAGTGCGGTGCGAAGAAATCAAAGGGCGAAAGAGAGAAAAGAGGTTAGTTAGAGGAGGAATGGAACGTTACATACAGAAGCTGAAGAGGACAAAGCAGTAGAGGATGAGAGTGGATGAGTGTTAGAGAGATTGTGAGAGGAAAGGTCAAGAGGCAAAGGATCTTTTTACAGGTCGAAAACAAAAGAAAGAAAACGATTACGGTAGTCGAGAATTGATTCAGAAAGAGAGAGTACTGCTTTATCACGTTCCAGATAGGAGGGGAGGATGTAAATCACGAAAAGAGACGACGATGATCGAAGAGAGAGGGAAGGAGTGTCCATCACGAACAAAAAGAAGGGGGAGCGTCTAGCTTTCTTTGTTTACGGTCCTCCTCCTCCTGCTACTGTAGGAATACTCGATGATGAACCTCCTGAAGAACCTGCTTGAGAATAGAGGAATAGGTTGTTTGTTGCCGCGATCGCAATCTACAACGGAAACCTGCGGGGTCAGTTTCCGAATTCTCCGTAGATGGAACTGAGAGAGAGGACCCACCGTGTTCTCCCGAGGATGCCATGAAGCTACGCCATTCAAATCCGTTAGTACGATCTTACGAAAGAACTGACTGGAGGAACTAGCGTACCATGTAGAATCTTTTTATTGAAATCGATATTCTCGGTATCAATAATCGGTTTCCCATTCGCACCTCCCGCTGCACCCTTCTTCCCTCCATTCGCTCCTCCAGTTGCTCCAGTTCCCGTCGCGCCTTTCCCACCTTTGTTCGCACCGATCTTCTTTGCCTTGAACGCGGATTTGTCGGCTTGGAGGACGATGTCTTGTTCGGCTTTTTGATCGTAGATGTGGAAGTAATTGTTATAACTTCCTGACAAGACGTTGCTACTCGTCACATTATCCCATCAGTACTTGCGCTGACTCAGAGAGAGGGGTGTCGAGGTGACTTACTTTCCATCCCCAGAGAAGGTACATTCGAATTTATCGAAAATACAATCATTCTCGTACAAATCGCACAACTTTGACCTCAAATGATCGTGAACGTTGATCGTTTGTAGAGGTTTCGATTCCATCTTGATGTCCCAAATCTTGAGCGTCAAGTAATCTCGAGAGAGGATGTATCGACCATCTCGCGAGAATTTCACGTCCGATACCGAGGAGATGATTTCCGAGAAGAAGGATTTGTTTGATGGGTCTTCTTCTTCCTCGAAGACTGATCGTAAACGAGTTCAAGGTCAGTGAAAGGGAGAAAGAGGAGGGAGAAGAGGGAGATAGGTTTACGTTTCGCATGTTTATCACAAAGCGCTTGTTCCCTCATATCCGCTAGTTTGACAGTTCCCTTCGAACTCGAATAACAGAACAAGTTGCAAGAGACTGGATGGAATTCGGCTGCCGTGATGACTTCTGTCAATTCTTCCATGTTGACCGGTTTGATATCGAGAATGTCTATCCATTCACTCCCTCATCAGCATCCTTACTTCTTACACATAGAAAGGTAGAGTGAGCTTACTGAAAGATTGATCCGAAATGTTTAAATTCCATAGATTGATTCTCAAATCGTCGGCACTCATGTACGTCTCGCCATCCGAGTTGATCGAAATCGAATTGATATGGTACGCATGAGCGTTTGCGTAAACTTTTCTCGGTACGGCAGCGACGATCGTATCGTGATAAGTCATTCGGGGTAATCTCAGGTAAGGAATCGGTTGTCCCGTTGTTGGATCGGTCGAATTGAGAGAGGAGGAAGAGCCGGAAGGTCCGGAGAAGGGAGAAGAAGGAAGACCGGGGATCGATTGAGTGTGGGAAAGAGGAGGGGGAGAGGGAGGGGGAGCACCAGTAGCGGCGGCGGAACCGTTGTTTTCTGCGACGACTTTGAGAGATTTTTCAAACACTTTCCATAATTTGATCGTCTTGTCTGCAATTCGATCATTGTCAGCTCTCTCCTGGTTTACGTTTCAGTAAGACGAGCTAGAGAGAACTGACCGTTGGTAGAGAGGAGGAAATGAGCCGCATTCTGACGTTTACACCATCTGATCTTGTTGATCTTCTCCTCAATCTCAAGTGATTTCAGGTAATCGAATTCAGGTTCGTGCGATTGAAACTCGGTGTAGAACTTGTATTCGCAACCTTTCTTCGTTTCGTTGCGTTCGAACAAGACGACTCGACCTCCTTTGTCTCCCGTTGCGAGGTAATCTCCCGTGTGATCGAACTCAACCGTAGCTACAAAGCAAGACGAAGCAGTCGGTCAGTCAGTCAGTCCATGAGCCGAGAGAGGGGAGAGAGAGGACAGGGAAGGGAAGAGTGGGGCGATTCCTCGAAACTCACAAATGATGTCGGCTTCCGTGATATCTTCAACTTCACCCTACTCAGCAGTAACAGGATGATTTGAATCCGAGTCAGTCTCAATCGAGCGAGGGAGAGAGAGGGAGGTTGACGTCTGTCGCTGATGAGAGAGCGAATTAGACAGTTACCTTGTCACCGAAACATTGAGCGAATCTCCAACCTGCATCATCGGCAGAGGTTACAGCAGGAGTAGCCATCTATCTGTCCTCCTCTTGTCGTCGGAGGGTGAGTTGGAGACTGATGGGGAAAAGGGAGTTTGACGATGAGCGATTTCTTGATGTTGCCTCTGCTGTAAGGCTAGTAGTCGGATTGTGCTGGTTCTTGGGTGTGCTGTTAGCTGGTAGTCGAGTCGCACAGGTGGTAGAATGTGAGAGAGCGTGAGAAGATCTGTCCCGCCAGCCAAATCATCGAATCGACCTTTCGATTCGCGACCAACCACTTTTCGATTCTACCACGTGCTCATTGAGCTCTTAGACGCTCCACGGTCATGGTAACTTTCACCCGTTCTCATTTCTCGCTCTCCCTTGAAGCTAATTCCTGCTGTTCTCTCTCTCTCTCTATATAGTCTGCATCTCCAGCACCACCCTTACACGGTTGGACGAAACACACCTCACCCGATGGTCGTCCTTTCTGGTCGAAGAACGGTCAATCCGTGTGGGAGAAACCTTCAGAGTTGAAAACTCCGGCCGAAAAGGAAATGGAACAAACTCATTGGAAAGAGTATGAGACGGGAGGGAGGAAGTACTGGGTACATGACCAGACGAAAGAGACGACTTGGAACCCGCCGAAAGAGATTGCAGGTAGGTCCCAACGGGAGAGTCTACGAGATAATTTCTGTGAAAACTGACAATTTCGTTGCGTTCAGACATTATCGCGCGTTACAGGTAACTACCTACTCTCTTTTCACACTCAGAGTATCTCAAGCTGACACTACCTCGCTGCTCGCAGTAACCCGCCGACCGGTCCTGCTGCAATGAACGGTTCTCCTTCTCTGCCTCGAGGTCCTTCTTTCGTCTCTTCCTCGACCGCAACCCCTCACCCCTCAGCTGGCTCCCCACTCGCCATCGGTGTCGGTTCTGCTTCCCCTATGACTCCCCAAAGTGGCGCACTCGTCGCTGCCGGTTCTTCTCTCCCTCCTCGACCTCCCGGACTCCCCGCGATTCCTCTCGCCGCCTCTCTCTCCGCCGCCTCTTCAATCCCCGTCGTGTTCGATACTCCTCAAGAAGCAGAACGCGCCTTCAAAGGCATGTTATCCGAATTGAACGTTGACTCGACCTGGAATTGGGAAAAAGTCATGAAAGAAGCGATCACTCACCCTTACTACAAATCGCTCAAAACTCTCGCCGAACGTAAATCCGCATTCGAGGATTATTTGCGGGAGATTAGGGAGGAGGAGAAAGTTGAGAGGGAGAAGAGTTTGGCGAAGTGGAGGAAGGATTGGAATAAAGCGTTGGAGAAATTGAATGGAGGGATTATGTACGAGGAAGGAGTCAAGAGTTGGTGGAGTTTCGAGAGGGCGAAGGGAGTTATGTTGGAGAAAGTTCCGGAGGTTTGGAATGGACCGAGAAACGATGAGGAGAGGAAGATTCTGTTTACCGATTTCGTAAACAACCTCAAACAGAAAGAAGAGGTGAGGCGACCTCACTCTACATACTCGCTGTTCAGACTGACAGCTCGTCGGGCGTTGATAGACTCGCAAACGTGAACTTCGCGGGAAGAACATGGACAAGCTCACGAAAATCCTTTCCTCACTCCAACTCGACCTCGCCGGTTCCCTGCGCTGGCAAGAAATCCGAGCTACTCTCTTCCGTACTCCCGAATGGCACCGAGATCCCGAATTGCAGAGGATGGAACCGATCGATATGTTGACCGTTGTCGAGGATGAAGTGAGGAAAGCCGAGAAGGAATTGGCGGAACAGAGACAGAGGGTCGCGGAGGAGAAGAGGAGGAGAGCTCGGAAAGCGAGGGAGGACTACAGTGTCAGTTCACTCCTCGCTGACCTATTCTTTTGAGCTTGAACTGAACTCGTTTCACATTCGTTTGTAGGCGCTTCTTTCGGAACTCGTCGCAGCTGATCAAATCGCCTCCGGCACAACCTGGCAATCGATCTATCCACTTCTTTCTTCCGACCCACGCTATCTCAACCTCCTCGGTACTCCCGGCTCTTCTCCCCTCGACCTCTTCTGGGACGTCGTCGACGAACTCGACGTGCGTGCCGAACAGGACGAACAAGAAGTCGAGTTCGTCGCGAAGGAGAAAGGAATCCGAGTCGACAAGGAGAGCAAAGAGGAAGAGTTTGTGGAGGCGCTGAAAGGGGATGAGAGGATGGAGAAAATGGATCTCAAAGCGATCAAGTCGACTTTCGATAAGGTCAGTCTGGCTGAAGTCTCTCGAAGCTGACGTAAGACTGGAGCTGACGACTCTTTGTTGGGATAGCTTCAATATCGAGCGATCCGAGCAGCGAAAGAAGAACGTCGTAGAGCCGAAAAGAAACTTCGAATCTTGGTCGACGATCTCCGCTACGCTTACAAGAAGCTCGACCCTCCCGTCGACCTCGAATCAACGTACGAAGAGGTAAGGTTGCGAATTTCTCTATCTATCTATATGCCGAGACTGATGAAGCAGTTCGCAACGTTCAGGTTTTACCTCGAATCGAAAACACGCCTGAATTCCAAGCTCTCGAATCGAACGAATCCGCACGTAGAACCGCTTTCGACAAGTTCATCAAACGCCAAAAAGTAGGCGACTCTGTCATTTTCTCTCGTCACCTTCAGCGAAGAACTGACTTGATGTCATTCACGTCGTAGGAAAAACGAGCTGACCGAGAAGCAGAAGAAGCCGAACGAGCCGAACGGGACCGAATTCGAGCTGAACGTCGAGCGAAAGAACGTGAACATGATATGGAGTATGAAATGGAGCGGGAACGAGATCGGGAACGAAGATTGGGTTCTTCCTCGAAGCGGAGGGATTCGAACGCGAGTACCGGGGATCTGCCTTACGGGGATGGGGAGAGGAAGAGGAGGACTAGCGTCACGGACGATAACGATGATGCAGATGTCGACAAGAGGGAAAGGAAAGTACCGAAGTTGGCGAGGAAGGAAAAGGTATGATTTCATTCTCTGTTGTCTCTCCTTTTGACCGACTTAGCGGGACACTAACCTTTTGAGCACTTTGAGATCTGCAGGGAGAAGATGGAGAAGTCGAGGAAGGGGAAATCTGATAGCCCACTGAATGACTTCATTTCGTGCACTTTTTGTCTCTCTTCTTTGTTCCTGCCTCTCGACTCTCGAGCTTTATCGACGAATTGCAATTCATTTCGAGTCGTTCGAGCATTGTCTGTGTGTACGTAAGCGTGACTAGAAGAGAATGCCAATTCACAACACACGTGAGCGAAAGATTACGACCTCGAGAGACGGGTTTGCAAAATGAAATGACCCGCAACTTGCGAGCTCTCGTTACGATTCAAGCAGAATTGGGTTACGAATTAGCTCATAGGTAAGCGAGCGAGAAGGGGAGAAGGAGGAGGATCATCATTATTTTTGAACTTCGAGAGGAAAATTCTTCCGCAATGACGCAGCGGAATCTCTCTCTCCCTGCAGCGTCTCTTCCTCTTCCTCCTCCCACTTTCCGACTCCCGCATCACAATAGCTAGTAAACGTCGTCGAGACTTTCACTATGTAGGTATCTCCGTTCACTCAGCCCGAGAACAAATCGCTGACCTCGTTGAACTTTTTCCGAACTTCTATGACAGGTCTTCTTCCGTTACTCAACCCATTCCCCCTTCGATGCACGAATCCTCTTCCTCTTCCGACGAAGCCTCCCCGAACCTCTCTTCCTCGCCGCTTCAAACGATGGACGGAATCTCTGCCGCTCTCCCTTCTTCGCAACCGAATGGTTTCTCTCGCGACTCTTACGACTCGAGCGTCGGTGGGGGCGAGGCGGATCTCCCTGTAGAGAACGATGAAGAGGTCTACGAGGGACAGGAGGACGAGAACGTTGCGTTGAAGAAGTACAAAGGTTCGTCGTCATTGACGATCTTTTTCTTCTTATATCGCTAGTCGTTTCGCTTCCTTCAAGAACGACCTCGAACGCAAGACTCGTGCCGAAGGAGCAGCGATGCCACCTTCTGGGCTTCCTCAACGTCGCAAAAATTAAACTCTGGCGCTCTCGCTTCGACCCTCCTCACTCGACAACTACTTACTGTACATATCACCTTACCGACACTCTCTCTCACCCGCAGTTTTTCGCTTCACTTCCCTCCGTCGACCTCGTCGCTCTCTCGCCCCGACTTGGTTCGATTTTGTTCATAGTTTTACTCGCACTTGCACATAGTACTCTGCTCTCTTTTCCGGTCTTTCTCTCTCGTCTTCTTTCCGGTTTACATAGTTCCTCTCAACTCGTTGTTTATACTCTGATCACTCGCAAAAACCCCTCGCTATTGTCGTTTTCCTCTTTTTCCCTTCTCTCACGATTCACTCTATGTACATACTCGTAGCACTCGCAAACCAGATCTTCCTTTTTCTCTTCCTCTACGCTTCTGTTCGCGCAGCGGTCAGTGAGATACCAAAGCTCGGGCACAGAATTTGCTCTTTCGCTCTTTTCCTGAGGCATTCACGACACTGCGCCTCGTCCTTCGTGCCGGTTGGCTCACCAGCAAGCTCGTCAGAGCTGTCACTGTAATAGCATTCTCTTGGCGCTGATGAGGGGCAGAAACAGAAATAGAAGATGTGCGTCAACTTCCCCGAGCTTTGACGAGAAATGTGCGTCAAGCTTCGAACCCGTCGAAATGGTCCTGACGCCTCCGTCTCACGCAACGTCGTTTTCAGAGGCGACTTGACATCAGGAGTGTCATCACGTCGTGCAGTATGCGAGAAGCTGCCTCGTGAATGAGGTATGCAATTACGAGTCTGCAATTCGAAAACTCGGTCGAACGATGAGCTCGAAACCGAACCAACTCGCAAAGACTCGTTTGAGACTACGCCATCGTATCGCACGGGTCTTGAAAGGCAGTGTAGCAGAGCATATTATATGGCAACTCAGAAGCAAACGAAGAAAGGAAACTATCTCGAAGGAGGTCTTACAGCACCTCCCGCTCCTCCAGGATTCGCTCCCCTTCCCCTTCCCGCAGCAAGTCCAACCCTGAAAGGTCTTCCCAACCTACCCATCCACGTACCGCCCGTCGGTCCTAATCTATTCGCTTCGTTTTCAGCTTGGAGAGTTTGATCCGCTCGTTCTGCTTCTTCCGAATTCTTCTCGAGTTTGATGATTGGTTCTTCTTCACCCCCCGCAGAAGTAACTCCCTGCGACGAGTCGAGATTGACCGCGAGAGCTCCACTGTGCCACCCACTCGCAGTAACCGCATAAACGAACGTCCGATTCTCCTCCGTTTCTCCATGGAACTTGATCCTCGTCGGGTTCTCAACCCTATCAGGAGCCCTGGGTCGGTTAACGACCGGTCGAGGAGCAGCGAATCCGGGAAACATGGGGTTTCCTTGACGAGTTGGAGCGGGGAGAGGTTGATTCGGATTGTTCAATTGAGGCCTTCGATCAGGAACGACTGAGGGTTCCGGTTGGGACGAAGGAGGAGCGGAGAGAGGAGTGTGAGAGAGGACGGGATGACCGAGTCCGAGAGCTCCAGCAGAGTAAGATCCCCACGAGTAAAGCTCGCCTACGACGCGGGAAAAGAGTCAGTCACCAGGGAAAGGAGGGCTTGAGCTGGAGACCGACTAACCCGAAGAGGTGAGTGCGAGATTGTGGTAATCTCCTTGTGCGATCCTAGGTTTGATCGAAAGGTCAGTTCGTTTCGAAGTTGCGGGAACTGGAAGAGATGAGCACGGACTTGATCACACCTAGTCCTTGCAGTTTAGGAATCACTTTCGGTTTCACCTGTTCGTACCAGTCCGAATTACCGAGAAGAACGAGCGATTCAGTCGAATCAGAAGTCGAGGGAACGGAATCTATCAAATCCAATTTCAGACCCAGCTCGTTTGTCGAAACGGATGAGGCAGAGAAAGGAGAGCTCACAAGCAGCGAATGAGTTGAAGTGAGCAGAAACATGAGTAATCTTGAGGTTCTCTGCGAGAGGCTTGTCCTTGAATTCTCCCAATTTCGCGATTTCTTCGCGTTCACAGAAGTTCGACATCAACCTCCAGTTCCTCCTCCCGGACAGGAACTCCGCATCGAGTCGTGCCATACTGTCTCTCGATCGTACGGGACTATCCTCCGGATCGTTTACGGCGCCTTGTCGAGCGTGAGGTCGAGCTGGATCGGGAACGGGTGAAAGAGAGAGGAAGTAAAGACGCGAATGGTTCGTCAAAGCGATGATGAAGTTGTCACCACAAGCAAGGAGCTTGATCTTCTCGTCCGAGGAGTCAGCGTCGGGAAGAGGAGGAAGTCGCAGGGTTTCGATGTCGCGAGGAAAGGTGATTCCTTGAGTCGAAGGTGAAGTGAGCGAGTCTTCCCCGTGAGCCCTCGCATCGCGGTCGAGACGTGCCGATCCTTGCTCCCACCAGACGTAGACATCTGCCCGTGAACTGAGAACAGCCGAATAGTCCTAAGCGATCGAGTAGGTTTTAGCTCAAGCAGGCGAAGCGAATAAATGGAGATAAATAACTCACCCATCCTGCGTGAACACTCGTCACTTCTGGTGCAGCTCCGGTAGCTCCATATCCCCATCGTAGACTCTCATCCTTGACCTCGACGATTCGGCCAAACGAACGAAACTCCCAAACTTTTCCATCTTGTCCAAGCATGATTACATGTCCTCTTCCCGCTTCGAGCTGTTTGATCGGCCCTAGCTCGTCACATTGAGGTAAGATGGACGGCTTCAATGCTCTCCCATCGTGGTGCAAAGGAGCGTCGTCTCGACTCCAAGATCCTCCATTCAAAGTTCCCCAACTCATAACTTTTCCGTCGGCCGTCAACGCATGGAACGACCATCCTCCGGCGGCGATCGATACAGGAGGTGCAGGGAGTTCGAGTCGAGTAGGGAGGACTAGTCCTCCTTCGAGCAAGCGGGAACGAAGCCGAGTTTCGAGTCGAAAGGTCGAATCGGGTAATCCGAGTCGTCCGTTCTCGTTTTGACCTGCGATTCCGATTGCACAGTCAGTGAGTACTTTGAAGCACCTCTGAACGTCAACTTGGCTCACCCCAAACGTAGGCCGCGGACTCTGACAGACTCTTGTAGAGCTGAAACCATCCAACTCTCCTCCCGCTAGCTCTGACGGGGAAATTGAAATCGCTGATACATCTCCTCATCCAGAAGATCTCACTGTCCTCCCCTGGCTTCGTGAGGAACTCGTACCATTGACAACACGTTCGAGCAAGTGCGATGATGTCGGAAGTCGGGATTGCGGGGAGAAGAGAATCGGTAAGGACGTCGACGGGTAGGCGTGAGAGATAGTCGGTTTGTTGTTTCGTGGTAGCCATACTCGAAGCGATTCAGTGAGGCGAAAGAGGGCAAGAGAGGGAGGTGAGAAATCGACAAGTTCCTTCGAGGTTCGCAGATAAGCTTTTTCACAAGGAGTGTTCGTTCTCGCACAAGCGATATCGCTACACCAACACATTCGCTGTGGGAGCAGAGGGGCGCGCTAGCCTAACGAAAGGAGATTATCTGAAGCTGAATTTTGTCTCTTGTCGGAATGCCTCGCTCTCGCTCTCGAACAAGTACGCCACGACAAGAGGCGCAAGGAGTCGACACCATGATGTGCAAGAGAGATATAATTACGACCTTGCTGTAAATCGGCTCGATCTCGTTTAAACCGACCAAAGACAAATCTGACCATCTTCTCCTCCCGTGACAACTGTCGAAGTCTACACACGCACCAGCACATACAGTTAGACCTGTGGAACAACTGAGAGCGAAGCGAGTTCGGCGACTTACCTCGGTATTGAGATGAGCGCAACGAACGATATCGGTATGACCACGGTTCGTTGCGAGGGTTCGACCTCCCGCTCCGGACAATACTTGTTCCATCACCCAGGTTTGAGGATCCGATGCGTTCAAGACCGCGACATCTCCTCTGAGAACGAAAGAGGAGGTCAGCGATTCCGAGAAGAAAACGAGAGAAGAGCGGAAGGGGAAAGCGCACGAGTTGGTACCAGCGAGGAGACATACTCCTCCGAGTGCAGGGTTGTAGTGGGCTCCTATCAGGTACTCGGAGCGCCAAGGTTGAAGCGCGACATCGCGAATGTCACCGAGATCGTGAAGGAGGTTTTGCTATTCGAACAAACGTGAGTCATCATCGATGATAGACGATCTGCGTAGATCAGTCGCATCGAGGACTCACTTCATCTGCATCCCAAATCTGTAATGTCTCAATCGTCGTAGTCCCCCAAACCCCTTTCATTTCCCCTTGCCCGTTCAACTGCATCCAACCCGCATCGACGATACTCGCTCCGACTTGTAGCGTACTCTGTAGCGCATCGTCTTCGTCTGCTATCCGAATATCGTACGTGTTAAGAACACCGTCGACTGAGCCGGAGAGGAGAACGTGAGAAAGGGAAGGGGAAGGGTGGAAGGAGAGGGAGGTAATATCGTCGGAGTGAGATTCGGTGTAGGTGTGTTGCAGTTGCATCGTCCGTAGATCCCTGTCGAGCGTAAACAGGAGAGATGAGCTCAGATTGGGACGCAAAGAGAGCAGTCGAAGGAGAAAACTCGCCAGAAATCGATCATTGCTTCGTAATGGTATACTTCGGTTCCGACCGCCAAGCAGGACTGTTCACTGCTCTGAGCCGCACAAAGATACGGTGCGCCGCTCTTGCCTGTCGACGGAACCGTCGGATGTCAACTTTTGGAGGTCGATTCAGCGAAGGAATCCGACTCACCTCTGACCTTGAACGCCTCTTTCGTGAGATCCCTGAGATCCCATCCAGCTACAGTCCCATCCTTAGCGGTAACGAACGCAACATTACTATCCTTCGCTGATCCAGCTGCCAAACTCGTGATTCCTTTTTGTGTGCTCGCTAGTTTGCCTAACGGTTGCAGAGTAGGTGAGAAGGCACGAATAGAGTCATCGGAACCGGCAAAGAGGTAGCCCTGACTGAAGGGAACGGCGTGGAGGACGTAAGGAGGATTGGTAGATGAAGAAGGATCGAAAGAAGTTTGGGCAGCGAGTCGGAGAGAAGAGGTCGAGGTACCGGGAACTAGGAGAGGTGGTGGTTTTCGAAGTAAGCTTGCCATGGCTGTCTGGACGTAACGAGTGGAAGCGTCGATGTTGAAAGAGCGCCAGCAAAAAGTTTCGCGGTTCAATCATTTTCGCCAACACGAACGGAGGGACTCGCTAAGGTTGACAGCAATGCGACAGTACATCGTGTTGACAATCAAGAGCGTATCTATAAGGTACTAGACAGAAAATCCCACAAAGAACGATTCTAGAAATCGAGATCCAAATCAAGCTGAACGCTGCTCGCGACGACAGATTCGATCTTGTTTCCCTTTGTACGCGCAGCAGAAGCGGCGAGAGAAGGAGTCGAGGCGCCATTCTTGGTCGGAGTCGTCGCTCCGGTCGGCGTTCCAGGAGTTCCTCCTCGACTGTGATCGTTCCCAACACGAACGTTAGCACCCGCTCGAGTTCGGCAAACTAGGGAAGCTCACCTATCGTAGGTCAACCTCGTCATCGTCTTGACCCTAGCCGAAGGATCAACTTTTACATTCTCTCCCTTCGCAAGTGAAGCCGCTTGTCTCCTCCTCTCTTCCTGGCTCCTCGCCTCCGCCTTCTGAATCTCCTCTCGATTACTCGCTCGGTTCCTCTCGTTGACCCTCCTCATTCGTTCCTGTTCGTTCTCCTTCGTAGGAGTTCCAGCTTCGAGTTCGGCGAGTTCTTTCACAGTTTTTTCGTAAGTTTCGGTATCTCCAGTCGAGTGGGCGTGGTCTCGTTGGACGAGGAGTCGAGCTTTCGCGGCAGCTCCGACGGGTCGTCGTCCGTTCTTGGCGAGTTGGGCAGCGAGATCTTGCTGTTCAATCGAAAGAATATACTCGACTTAGCCAAGTATTCGGCGAAGTGGAGCGGATGACTCACCTCGGTCATGATGTATTCCTTGTGCTTCGCGAGCTGTTCCTTGACTTTGTTCAATTCTTTCGGAGTCGGCATGTCGACTTTCTCTTCCAGACAAGTGGCTTTCAGACGGTTAAGCTCCTCCTGAAGATCCATAGACGCTCCGAGTGTCAGTAATTAAGTACTACTCATGGGAGAGCCACATGTGGACTCACGGGAGCGACAGGAGAGTTCGAGACGATCTCCATGGTGAAGTTTCGAACAGATTTGCCGTGACGGAGAGTCAGTTCGATATCGGTCATCGCAGTCGAGGTTGCTTCAACTTTGTAAGGTTTCGCTCGTCCAGTTCGGATACCTGCAGAGATGGAAAGAGTCAGAAGGCACAGAAACCCTGAATGGACGGACTCCTCACCTTCGATTTGACAGATTCGATACGCCATCGTGTTCTTCCTCGAATCAATTCCGACTCCCAATCGAACCCATGCACCTGCATTCAAACATGTCAGCTAGACCGATGGATGGGGCATGGAGGGAAGAAACTGACCTTTCGCCCACTCTTCGAACCAAGGAGCTTTGTAAAACTCGGCGAGTTTCGCTCTCGGTACCGTCACTGCTTGAAGATCTGCTAAGGTAATCTGAGGTCCTTCCTTCTTCTTCGATTTCGATTTCTTTTGGACTTCTTCTTCTTCAGCATCCGAAAGTTCAGGGTCGGATTCGGTTTCGTAAGAATCTTTGCGTTTTCGAGATTTCGACTTCTTTCCTTTTCCTTCTGCTTCGTAATCGTCGTCTGAATCAGAGTCCTGAGATAAAACACCAGGGGTTAGTCATTGCCCTGGAGATCCCGCTCGGGAGAAAGGGTAGAGCTCACTTCTTTCTTCTTCTCCTTTTTCTTTCCTTTCTCCGCCCTACTGCGTTTCAACTTCTCCAACCCCTCGTTCTTCGACGAAGTCAATCCCGTAGCTTTCCTCTGCCTCGTAGCTCTGCTCGATCCGTAATCCTCATCGTCCTCATCGTCGTCTTCTCCCTCCGCATCTGAATCTTCCCCTCGTTTCGGTCCACGACTTCTCGAAGCCATTTTCGCTACTTGAATCCTCGTTTCCCGTTCATGCATTTCTTCTTTACGCTCCGCGATGATGTGCTCCCTTTCAAACTCTGGCAAACTCTTGATGCTGTCGAAACAAACGATGAATCGAGTTAATTGCGAGATCCCGCGTTCGAAAGAGGGAGATTTAGACTTGCTGTTTGCGATCAGCAGCATTTTTGTAAATCCCTTCAAGAGGATAAGGATCCTCGTCCTCTCCTCCTGCTCCTCCCGCTTCCTCATCCGAATCCTCAATCTGTTCAGCGCTCTTGATCACTTTCCTCCCTCTCGAAGCAGTAGTAGCTGCCGGTGCTGCATCCGAATCACTCGCAGACATGTCCATATCCGAAGCGGATCCATCTCTACGACCACGAGGGGAGGGAGAGTAGGAGAATCAGTCGTGTTACAACTTTCGGTTTAAGCAACGAGAGTGGATGGGCGTAACTCACCCGGATTCGGCGGGACGTCTACGCTTGTTCGATTTCTTGCCGGATGATTTGCTTTTGCGTTTCGAGGCACCTCCTTCAGCGAGTCCGAGAAGTTCATCATCAATATCCATCTTGATCTATGATCTGGAGTTTTTGAGGCCAAGCGATAGGGTTGTGAGAGCTTCCTCGTGTGGATCGAGGTGACGTTTAGGAGAGGATCGGAGCAAGAAGGAGGTCAGACGAAGGGATTCGAAGTTTATCGAATCCGTTAGACCTCTCTTCCGACTCAACCAGTACTGCCAGTCGCCTTCTGAGCTTCACAGAACCGCCAAATCGAGCTAGTCTGTCGCATCACACGTGCACCCTCCTCCTTCGCCGTTTCGACTCATTCAACTTTCTCATCCCCTCCATCTCTGAGGCTCTCACTGTCAGCACTTACATTCGCCATAGCTACGAGTCACACGCGATCACGAGGCTATGTCCTCTAGCCAGGCGCAGGAAACGACGGTAGAAGCTCAGAAAGAACTCGAATGCGTTGTTTGCGGCAAGACGTGTTGGACGAGATGCTCGGCATGCGGCGCGAATGGTACGGAGTGGATGTATTTCTGCTCGATTGAACATCAGAAACTCGTGAGTAGTCCCTTTCACTTTAGGTCTTCGAAGTTGAGGAACCTCGCTCTTGCAACCCTCGTTCGCTAACTCCATTCGTTCCGACAGATCTGGCCCGTTCACAAACGGTTCTGCGGTGTCAACTCGTCCCCTCTCCGTTGGCCGCTTCTGTCAGACTGCGAAGCCGACGAAGCCAGAGAGGTTTTACGAAATTTCAGACGCGAACAATCTAAAACATCAGCAAAATCAAAGGAATTCGAGGGATTGGGGTTCGTCGAGTTTCCAGGAAGCAGTACGCACGTGGATCTAGAGGTAAGCCCACGCCTCGATCGTCGACATCCACGTCGAACCAAGATAATTCGCTAACCTTTTTTCCGACTTCGACTTCGCAGAATGTCCTGCCTCACATCCTCGAAGCCTCCGAACCGAGCATCGCAATGTCGAACAAGAATCGAATACTCTTTACAATCCTTTTTCGTCGAGAACTCTACCGAATCAAGGTCAAGCTTGCGGAACGTCGAGAACCGAATTCACAGCTCAATCCGGAGGACCCGTCGGCTAGCGAAAGGGAAACGGCCCGAGATCCGATCGGGGCTTTGCTCAATCGTCGAGGCTTCGAGAAGATTCTGCTTAACGCCGATCAACACCAGGAAAAGGTCGATATTTTCTTGCACAGAATTTTCATTCACAGCGCCGTCCTTGCTCGTTACTACGCAGATTTTTCACAGCTCGAAAACTTGCGCCCTTGTCTCGACTACACGCGCGAGCTCATCCATCGCCAGGCCGACATGTCACAACGTGAAATAGATATCGCCGCCGCTTCCAGCCTTCGTCAAAACGTTTAAGCCGAAGCCCGTTGAAAGAGAGCTCGAACGCAGGTGGATTGGTCAGTGTCTGTAGCGAGAAGGACTTTGGTAATCAACGTCGCTAGATCAGAATTTCTGTTCCGCACCTCTTCAAACATTTCTCAGTTTCCGTTCATCTCGGATCCTCGTCAGCATTACCACTTCCTTCCTTCTTGTGGACATAGACGGGATACATACCTTCGTCAGGGCCGGTTCACGAAGACCGCGAGCCCCCAGGGGCGAAGGTTGGAGGAACGAGCTTCACGACACTTCGGTATTCGACTCCGCCTCCTGCTCGACTCGCGTCCCCCTCATCTCTCGCTGTCGCCTCTCAATATCGATCTTGATATCGTCGTAACGGACTTGCCGCGGAAGGAGGAGAGGGAAGAGGAGGTACTTCCTCGACGCTCGAACCGCCTTTCCTCCTTTCTCTGTACAGCCCTCGTCTCCTCTCTTCATTCTCCCTCGCCTTCCCTTCGTAGCTTTCGTCCACGACACCCTTTCCGAATCATTCTCGACAATGTCCGCTAGTCAACCGTCCGACTCGTCAGGAGATTGCGTCGTCTGTGGAAAGAGATGTTGGACGCGATGTGCAGCGTGTGGTGCAAACGGAACTGAATGGATGTACTTCTGCTCGACGGATCATCAGAGACTCGTCAGTACTATGTCTCCAGTCTCTAGTCTGTCTCGCGGGCAATGGTGTATCAACCTCTGTCCGAATTGGCTGACTCCTTCCATGTCGACAGGTCTGGTCCGTTCACAAACGATTCTGTGGAGTCAACTCGTCTCCACTTGTATGGCCCCTTCTATCAGACTCGGAAGCTGACGAAGCTAGAGAAGTTTGCCGAAACTTGCGACAAGAACAATCCCGAACGTCAGCAAGAGCGGAGAAATTGGAGGGACTCGGCTTCGTGAAGGCCAAAGGAATCGGCCTTGTAAAACTCGAGGTGAGCGGGTAACGGTCGTTCATCGGGAAACTTGAGACTCGCACTGACTCGCGATTCGCTAACTTTTGCGGTGACGAGAACGCAGAGCATCTTGCCTCACATCCTTCAAAACTCGGATCCGAGCTTCAAGATCTCAAAAAATGATCGCTCGAACCACGTCGCGATCTTTCGTCGAAAAATGTTCGACGTCAAGGTCAACCTGGCGAAATATCGAAATTCACCAACGCGACGAGGGAGGGAGGAACTGACGCTGGAGGCACAGGAGACGGCACGAGATCCCATTGGCTACACACTCCAACAGCCCGACGTCGCCCAGGAGGCTTGGTCCCTTCCCGACACCGACTCACCGAATTCACCTTGGCGCGATACTTTGCTGCACAAAATCCTCATCCTTTTCGCACTTCTCGCTTGTTATTACACGGAACCTTCGAGGTACGACGAGTTGCTACCATTCCTGAAGTACGCGAGGGACGAAGCCGAGCGATACTGCGAACTAGTCGTCTACACCCACAACCCCGAGCTCGCTCTGAGTGTCAAAGAGTCTCTTACCTCGGAGGATTTCTGGTGATCTGGAATCGGTGGAAACTGTGTCGTCTGTTTCAGAAGAAAGTGGAACGAGAGGAAGGTTAGGTCCCCATTTCGCTAGACGTGACCATTTCTGCTTCTTTTTCCCTGTTTGCTGGTTGACAATTTTACCGCTTCCCTTTTGTTCCCACGTAGCGACGAGACCCTATCATCCTTGATGCCGGTTACTCGTCCTGGGTCGCGGAGTTACCGCGGAAGAAGAAGAGAGGAGGAACTTGCTCGCCGCTCGGACACCTTTCTCTCTCTCGTTTTCCCATTACCGTACTCTCGACTTCGCCCTAGTCTCGCCCTCGAGCAACCCTCCATTCGCCTCGACAATGTCCACAACCGAATCCTCCGATTCCGACATGTCAGGAGACTGTGTAGTTTGCGGGAAGAGATGTTGGACTAGATGCTCGGATTGCGGTGCGAATGGGACTGAATGGATGTACTTCTGCTCTACGGAGCATCAAAAACTTGTGAGTTCAAGCTCTCCAGTCTCGAGTCTGTCTCGCGGGTGCCCGTGAGACCTTAGACTTTCTCTTTCTCACCTTCGAATCGCTGACTTCTTCCTCCATCTCGAGTCTCGACAGATCTGGCACGTTCACAGGCGGTTCTGTGGAGTCAAGTCGTCCCCGCTCCGATGGCCGCTTCTTTCAGAATCGGAAGCCGACGAAGCGAAAGAGGTCTTGAAGGAACTGCGACGAGCACAATCTGGATCGGGCGTAAGAGCCAAGGACCTCAAAGGACTGGGATTCATCGAAGGTGTGAACAATGGCGCAAGGGCGGACCTCGAGGTAAAAGCGATTCCCCTCACCCTCATATCAATTTCAGCTCAAATTGATGTCTCTCTCGCAAATGTGTCGTCTCCTCTCTTGTTGCACCGCAGAGAATTTTGGGTCATATCCTCGAGAAATCAGACTCCGCCTTACCGTGGTCAGCACAAACCCGATCACGTTTTATCGCAATCTTTCGTCGAAAACTTTTTCACCTCAAGCTCATACTTGCGGAATCTCGAGACTCGGATTGGCGGCAAAGCGGCAAGGTTGACCCCAAAGCCTGGGAAGTAGTTGGAAAGGATCCGATCGGCCTCATGCTTTTGTCATCCGGTGTCGTCTACGATCAGTTAACCTCCGACGATGGAAAATGTGAGGTTTGGGTCGAACCCTTGGTGCACAAGCTCCTGATCTGTTTCACGATTCTCGCTCACCGTTTCCAGAACCCTCTACAATTCGACGATCTCCAACCTTTCCTCGACTACGCGCAGCAAGAAGTCGCACGCTACCTCGATCAAGTCGTCCACGGAACCAACCCAGAGCTCGCTCTCCGTCTCAAGGACGCTCTCGAGCTTGGACCAGGCTTTTAGCATCATGGTAAACCTAGGGGATGAGGGTTCTGTCACAGTCGAAGGGAGAGAGAGTTGGAGCGGATCGGATAACGAGACCAGGTGTCGAGTCTTTTTGCTTGTCAATGTTTTCAATTTGCTTTATTGTACTGTTCTGCCCAAGTTCATCTCTCATTTGCCTCGGCGACTATCTTGACGCGAGAACACCCAGTTCAGACCCAGCACGATGGGCTGTATCGATTGGACGATAACATGCGAGTTCATCCAGTGTGAAAGGAAAACGAAAAGTGAGTCTTTTGTAGTTCACAGCTCTGTTCGCTCAGGGGGGCTAGCATTGAAAAGAGTTTAGGCTCACTTGCGATCTGATGCGGTAGGAGATCAACGAAAGATCTAGCCTGGAACGAACCGCCGAGTGCACTTTCGTAAAATACAACAATTCTCAAATATCGATATCCCTCCCTCCCCTTCCCCTTGTCTATTCCCCTCTAACCCACATCTCAAACACATACTCTACCATCTTCTCCCCCTCTCCCTTATAAGCCTTATCTTTCTCCCTCTGCGTCCCTTCCGGTACTTCCCACCCTGCCCATTTCTTCAACTCCTCATGACTCGCCTTCGTCCATCCGGGATCTTCTGTGAACGGGTGGAGGAAAGTATCGCAGTCGGAGTAATCGGTGAGGATTCGAGTGAGGAGGACTCGATCGATCGAATAGGAGGAAGAAGAGGGAGAGAGGAGAGCTTCGTTGTAGAGTTGCGCGCCTCCGATTAGGAATGTCCGTCGAGACGACGACGACGACGAGGTGGGACGGAGGAGAGAAATGGCGGATTCTAAAGAATTTGCGAGCTCAGTCAAAGGCGAATCTCCTCTGCGAAAAATCGAAAATCGCGGTTAAAATCGTCAATTAATTCTCCTCTCTCCTCTTCCTCCCGGTAAAGACAAGTGGCTCACAGATCATACCCCTCCTGTCTACTAACCACTACGTTCCTCCTCCCCTGTAACGGCCTAAACTTTTTCGGAATCCCTTCCCAACTCTTCCTCCCCATCACAACCACATTCTTCTCCCCTTCTTCCGCCTTGGACGATTCTCCTTTGGTGATTCGAGCGAAATAGGCCATTTCGTTCGAGAGTCGCCAGGGGAGGGAAGAGGAACGACCGATAGCGTTGGAACGGGTTGCGGCGACTATTAGAGTGAGGGGAAGCTATCGAGAGAGTGGACGCGTTAGCTTGCATTGTAAGTAGAAGAGAGAACAGGCTCACGGGTATCATCTCGGAAGTCATGTCGGATGGAAGAAGAGAGAAATGTTCTTGATCTTGAACGCGTTCTTCACCGCGATCTGATCTCTTGAACAAGGCAAGGGTCGTCTAGGCTCATGTACTCGAGCTACGCTAGCGGTCTACTGCAACTCGCACGTGTAAAGCTCTCAGCTTTCTCCAATTCGAAATTCTCGCTTTCGACTCATTCAACAATTTGCTCTCAAAGCTTTCCTCTCCCTACCTACGATTCGGGTCTCGGTATGATACATTTCTCGGCGAAGTAGCCATGCGCGGCGAGGAAGCGAAGGTGGGAACGCGTAAGGAGACGAAGCGAGATTGAAAACAGTTACAACAAGATTTGAACGACAGAATGTGCAATGAACGGATCGTACAGGGCTCCAGCTCGACCAAGGTAGAGAGCAAGAGAGAGTCGGCGAGGGATGTCGACTCAATGCGCGAACCTATACGAGATGATTCAGTCAGGATCTCGTATTGGAAAAAGAGAGAAATGGAGGAACGACTTACATTCGGAGGTAAGCGAGCAGTAGGGCACCGGTACCGGACATGACTGCGAATGCGTATTGCAGAATGCTATTGATCGATCAAACGTTAGCGTTAGCATTCTGTCGAACCTGAAACGGAGCGAAGGTAAAGCGAGAACTCACTTGAATTTGACGGCTTCCATCCTATCCGAAGCAAACCGGAGGATCCCGAGGTCAATCAGCTCACCGAAAAGTCGATCGAGAAAGGGAGAAGAGGGACATACGAAGCACGTAACATTCCGATTTCATTCTCTATCCTCGTATCAACTTCGGTCAATTTCGATTCCCTCAAACTCATCTCATCCCGAATGCGACCCTGTGCACATCCACAGTCTCGATCTCATTAGTCCTCTTCCCTACTCTGAGGGAACGAGACAATTGAGAGAGAATGAAAACGTACTTTCTCTAAATTCAAATCCAACCTCACCCCCGCCTGAGTCCTACTGATCTCCTCCCGTAGTTTCTGTTTCAGTCGTTCGATATCGCCGAGGAGACGTTCATTTTCAGCTTTGAGGTTGACGAAATCGGTTCGTTCGGAGAGTTCGAGGTTTTGTTTCAGGGTCGAGAAATCGATCTGCTCGAAAGATTTCCGCGGCCTCATCAGCAAAGAATCCTGTTGGAGCTACTAAGGACTCCTGAGGTGATAGAGGAGAGGGTTCTCACCTTTTGTCGATCATGATGCTGTAAGAAGACCCAGACGATGAACCGTTAGCGGTCCTCTTTCTTTCAGGTGCGATACCATGGGTGTTCGTACCTTGTAATGTTCAGTTCTCGTCACCAAGTTCCCTTGCAAGTTCGAAATCGCTTCCGTAATGATATCTTCCAACGCGTCGACTACTCCTTCCGCTTGTTGTCGATTCAGGCCTTGTCCTTCTAACCGAGTCACATAGTCGGCTGTATCGAAGAAATCTACTCGTCCCTCATACAGTCTTGTCAGCGAGGCAGAGAAGAGGAGATGGAGAGATGGAGAGAACTGACGTTGAGCGAACAAAGGTCGAGCGGCGTGGAAGCGACGGAGCGAGGTGGGACGGAAGGCAAGGTGAGGGAGCTGAGATCGTAGGGGGGATTGCATAGCAGCGAGTAGAGCAGAGACTGAATGGGAGAAAAACAAGAGAGTTTCGAAAGCGAGTTCATCTTATTTTGGGGTTGCTTCCCTCCCTCAACCTCGCTAACAGTTACCTGCTCGACCAAGAGGAATCGAGAGCCGATCAAAAACACAGCAGCTCGAAGCAGATGGCAAGACGGCGCACATCGCACAGAGCGGGGAGGAAAGGAAGGATGAAACGTCAAGGACGGGAGCGTGAAGATACGATACGATAATACATCGGAGCTAGTAGTTCGTGCAAAGCAGCGCGAGAAAGAGAGCAAGAAGAAGAAAGGAGCGCGAAGTCACTTCACGTGCGCGCGGTTTCCTCTCTCTTCTCTTCCCCCTCTTTCCCTCTTTCTCTTCCCTCTCTTTCGACGGATTCGCAGGAGAAGAAACAAGAAGAGAGAGCGAGATGGAGGTAGCAAGACACAGTACTTCTCGCTCAACCACTCCTCGACCCCGATCTCCTTTCAACGAAGACTCGGCGGACTCTTTTCTTCCTCCCTCTTCTTCTTCATCTCTCGTTCCTCCCCTCTCGACCGCACCAATCTCTCAATCGATCGGATCGGATACGACTCAAGAACAAAAGGACCCGATCGATGCGTTGAGGGGACCTACTCAACCGTTTTTCATGGCGACGTCGCACCATCAAACTCCTCCTCCTCCTCTTCCTCTCCCTTCTCTCGTCCTTGGAGGGTTGAGCCGGGATGTAGGGGATCCAGTATGGAGCGGTGGACAAGCTTCGAGAGGAGGAGAGGAGTGGCAGAGAGTTGAAGGAGGAGAATCGAGGGGAAGGGAACGAGAGAGGATTCATTCAGAGGTCAGTCACTTCCTCTTGACTTCACTTGTCAGGGGTGGCAGGCTGAAAGATCTATTCTCAGGTGAATCTCCAGCAACTCGTCTTCTCGCTCGAATCGAAAGTACATTCGCTCACTGAAACTGTCAGAGAACTTTCTCGTCGACTTCACTACTTCGAACAAGCTTCTCTCGAACGAGATCGTCAACTCGATCATCTTCATCGCACCGTCATCTATCAACAACAACAATCTCCTCCTTCTGCCGGCGCCATCAGTGGAGGAGGCACTCATTACTTCGCTCCTCGACCTTCAACCGATTCCACCACTTATTACGATTTACCTACCCCTCCTCCCACGTCGAATCTACACGAATTCACCTTCATGGAACAAGCGAGAACGACTCCAAGTGGATCTCATCGTCGAACTGCCTCGACTCCTTCCGCGACGATTCAACGCTCAGATTCTTTCCATCATCCTCAACTCGCTTACGCTACTTCCTCCGCCTCTTCTTCCGCCGCTATCGCTGCTGAACAGTTCTACTATCCTCAATCGTCCGAAACTCCTCCTAGTCGTACTTACCCTTCGACTCCTCAACGTCAATCGAGTATCTCTCCTTCAGAACCTCTCTATTCTCGTCGAATCAATCCTCACCACGTCGCTTCACCGGTTCCCCTCGTCGGAGGAGGAGGTACTCCATTCGTCGGACGTCGACCTACGATGAGTCACGGACGAACCCTTTCGGCTTCAACTACGAGTTCGAACCTTACGGGAGATGGAGGAGGGAGTTGGGCGTTCCCTTCCCCTTCTTCCCCATCGACGACTACTACTTCAAGGTCTTCTGCAGAGTTGTTCAGGTCTAGTTCGATGGATTCGGGTTCGTCGGCTTCGATCGCGAGTTTCGAAAGTTTGTCGTTGGTTGGAGCTGGAACTGGAGCTGGAGCTGGAGAAGGAGTTGGGAGTTTGGGAGGAACGATGATGATGAATACGGTTGTGAGACCTTTACGTGAAGATGGATACAATTATCGTGGGTTATTGGAGAATGATAGTGATATCGATGAAGACGTTCGTCCCATTCCCTCTTCGCATCTCTCTCCATCGAAAACGAGAGAAACTGATGAGGTTCGGGGTTTCTTACGAGCAGATTTTCGTGAGGAGAGTCTTTTTGCAAAACGATCAACAGTGCTCGTTGTTCCTACAACAGAGGGTCAAGACGACTTGTACGATGGAAAAGAAACAAAGGTTATTGGAATCGGTTGCGAAGTATTTGTTCGATTTGTCGACTTCGAAATTTGGTTAGTCCCTCTGGCCTCTCTCCCTTCTCCCCTGACACTGAAGAGACTGAAAGTCCTCGCTCGATAGGTAACTTCCTCGTTAGTCGTTGCATCGAATCGGCCGACGCGGGGATTGTTCAATTGTACAGTCAAAGATTCGTCGGTCATTTCCTTCAGTTGAGCTTGGATCCTTTCGGTTGTCACGTCGTTCAGAAATTGTTGGATCGTTGTGATGGGAGTACTAAAGAACAAGTCATCAACGAGTTCGCATCTCCCTCTCTCTCTTCTTTCTTCTCGCAAACTGATGTCGATGATTTCGATCCGAGATAGGTTGTCTCCCTTCCCGAACACTCTACTTCAAAAGCCCTCTCTCCACGTCTGGAACCGACTCTTGTCTCAACCGAACCCTCCCGAATTCTACCAACGTCTCGCCGAGATGGGTAAGACGACTTGGTCTCGTATCGTCATGGAAGAAGGTGGATCGCTGTTGGTACAACACATGTTGGAGGATTGGAACAGTGAAGTACATGGGAGTATCGTCGCGAGGGAGTTGTTGGAGGGTTTGGAGGAGGTCGCGATGACGGCTTGTGGGAGTTTGTGAGTCGATCTCGCTGTCTGTCTTCAGCCAAGTCTTTGAGCTGTGACTGACCGGCTGGATTCGGTTCATAGTGTTCTAGTCGCGTCGGCTTTTTCTCTTCTCTACTTCGACGTAGGTCGAGCATGAAGACTGATTCGATTTTGTTTCGCAGGTTCATCGATCGAAACTTCCTCCCCTTCCGCACCCGAGTCATGGAACTCGCTTCAAAACTCGCGATCGATACCTTTGGCGCAAACATTCTCGAACGAGTCTTGAAACTCTCGAAAGTCTCTTCGGAACTCCTTTCCCAATTCATTCAAGAAATCACTTCTACCCGGTTCGCCCTTTCCTTCTCCCTTCCCTTCCCTCTCCTTGTTGACCACTCTTGGCGTTGACAGTGAGGACGAAGAACAACCTCCTCTCCTCCTTACGATCGCCTCTCATGCTTCCGGTTCGAACCTAATCTCGCATTTGATCTCGAGCTCAATCGCTCCTTATCCCGATAAATCGAAATTGGTGAGATGTATCGCGAAGAACAGTCAGAGGTTGGTAGATGAGGGGGGGATTCATGCCGCGAAACTACTCACCCTCATCGGAGGTGGTGGCGGACAAGGATAAGGAGGAGGAGGAGGCGGGAAAGCTTGAATTCGAATGCATTCGAAAAGGTGAGTTTTTTCTCCTTGAGTCGAGAAGAGACGAGATAAGAAAGTAGCTGATAGGGAGCGGGAGAATAGCTATTACCTTATCCTATCCTTCACACTATTTACCTTGAACCACAATCCGGAACGAAACGAACAAGAAACGAACAAAAACGAACTCGAGAAAAAAAAAGCTTTGAACTTCGCTTGATTCTTACTCTAATCGATTATCTCCCTCGTGTCTCTCTTCTCTTCTCTATCTTTCTCTAGTCGTGTCTCCCAGTGTGTGTGCTTTCTCTATCTGTCGGAATCTGGAATGAGTTGTGTTAGTTTTCAGTGCTTCAACTTGCGAAAAGTTTCTCTTCGACTTCCTCGAAGCTGCTTGAGACTCGCTGTCATTCATCGAGAGCAGGTAGGAGCAGTCTCTCAAAGAAGCGCGAAATCGCAAAAAGCGAGCGAACTGAACAGCACGTGCCGTTCACTTTTCCCCTCTTTCTCCTCCTCTCCCATCACCTCAACTCCCGCGAACGACTGCACCCACCCTGGACAACTTTCATTGTGTATGGAAGTCAATATTGAGGGAGGCTTACCTCTCAAACGTGCGTGCTCCCTCCTCTTCCCGCTTCATCTAAACTTGACTCTCTCTCCCTCTCACAGACTTCACGCGAGCCTTGAACTGTCTCACCAAGTTCGGCGACGAGTTGGATGTCATAGTCAGCCGCGACAAGTGTTCATTCTCTACCGTCAACTCTTCCCGTACCGCTTTCGCCGTCCTCCATTTCTTCCCGTCCTTCTTCCAAGACTACCAACTCAACCCGGGAGCCGATAGTCAATTGTTCAAGTTCAGCGTGAATGGGAAAGCGTTGTTGTCCCCGTTGAGACCGAAATCGGTTAATACGATTGAAAGTGTCGAGATTCAGGTGGGATCAGGGTCGGAGGATCCGAATTTGAGGAGATTGGAACCGGGTGTAGATGCAGGGGAATGTAGGATCATCGTCAGGTTGAATTGTCAACATGGTGAGTCGTCTCTTACGCTCTTGCACCGTTCGAATCTAGAATGAAACTGATTTGGGCACTCGACTGTCACTCGTTCCTGCGAGATTGCAGGTGTGGTAAAGACTCATAGATTGACGTACTCGAATCCGAACGTTGGGAATTGGGCCAGATTCGATAAATCGAATTGTACTTCAACTTGGAAAGCTTCGAGTAAAATCCTCAAAGAATGGTTCGCTCGCACTTCCTTCTATCCGCTATTCATCTCTCGTAGATTAACTGATGGGGTTTCGTGCGTCGAACCAGGACTGATCACTTCTATTTGAAGACTGGAACTCATACGTTCACCGATGAGATCACTTTCTATTGCTCGGAATTGGCTTGTCGGTTGAAGAGTTTCGTCGATACTTCTTCTGAGCAGAGTATGTCCCTCTTCTCGATTAGTTCTGCCACTGAAGCAACGTTGAGCTCATTGTGAAGTGGCGGCGTACGAGCAGATTTATCGGAGAACGAAATCATGACTTCTCGACCTTTGACGACTGAGTTATCGATCGCTACGGAAGATTTCGATTTATGGGACGTATCAAATCGAACGGTCGTTACTTTCGCACTCAAGGAGTTCAAGGTGAGCCCTATTCCGAACCTTCGATCTTCTTGAACGCTCACGTTTCAACCTATTCTCTCGCCAGGCAATCGTCAACCTCTCTGAAGCTCTCTCACTCCCCATCACCGCTCATTTCACCGAAGGCGGACGGCCCCTCATGGTCGAAGTCGAAGGCGACTATCTCGAAGCGAAATTCGTTATCGCCACTTCAAACTACGATGCCGCCGCCGGAAGTGTCAGCAACTCAAGTGGGAGTAGTCGAGCGAGTGCAGCAACCGAAGGAAGTGTCAAGAGGGAGAAGAGTGAGAGTATTTCGCAGAGACAGAATGGGAGGAGGGAATCGACGAGTGGAAGTGAAAGAGGAGGAGCGAGAAAAGATTACGCGAAGTTGTTCAATACTCCAACACCGTCGCCCGCTCCACAACCTCGACCTGTCTCGACGAGTCAACCTCAGGAACAACAGCGAGAGCAAGAAGAAGATGACTACGATTATGGAGGATTCGAGGATGATGCGGCGGCATTCGCGGAAATCGATCAGTTATCTCAAGCTGCGAGTCAACGACAATCTACTCAAGAACCTGTCGAACGAACGACTGGAGGAGGAGGAGGGGGAGGAGCGATGGGGCCGGAGAGCTCAGGATTAGGATACTCGAAAACTGGAGTCAAGATTCTCGTCAAAGATACTTCGGAGGCTCTACCTTCTGAAGCGAGCGACTATCAGAACCGATATAGGGAGGATACGGAGGGAGCAGGGAACAGGTCGAGGTTGGAGGAGGATGAAGAGTTCTTCGGAAGGAGTCCCGAGCCCGGAACGGTTGAAACGGTGTTGGGACCTACTCAGGGTTATCCGGAAGAGGATCCGGATAGACCAAGGAAAAAGGTGAGTGAACGTTGTTTCGTACTAGCTCCTCTGGAAGAGACTGAGTTAGTGCCTCGTTCTTGTCACAGTCGAAATGGAACATTCTCGATGACGAGTGAATGCTCTCTCAGCTGGATCGATTGTTTGTCTGTATTTGTCTCTCTCCCTGTTTCTCGACGTCTTTTTCAGTAGTACAACCTTGTTGCTTTGTTACCAATCTCGCAAACAGAAAAAGAAAGAAAATAAGATTGAACCAAGCTCTGTCAATTTGGATATTTCCCTTCATCGTTCATGATCAAATCCCACACCTTCGCCCCCAACGCCCCTTTGATCTCGCGGGTTCCAGCACTAACGAGATTACTCGTAACGAAATCCTGTTTAGTCCTCCTCTTCGGTTTGCCTCTTCCTGTCGGTCCTTTCCCTTCTCTCTCCAATTGATCCAGTTTCCGATTCTCTTCCTCGATCTCCTGTTCCCATACTTTCGCTTCTTCGTAGAATTGAGCCAGGGTTTCCCATCGATCGACGAATTTGACGGCTTTCTCTTCACTCATTCCGTGGATTCGAAGAACCATCGAAGCCCATTGAACTCGAGATGTCAACATTGAATCGGTGTCGTTGAGACCGGCGAAGGTTGAATAGGTGGTGAGGTATCGATGAGCGGGTTGCGTCGAGCGGAGATGGTGTTGCAGGGACAGATACGTGCGTCGATCAATCACATGGTCGGGGATGATTCGGAGGTCATTGTTCTAGAGAGTCGTGTCAGTACGAGTGATTGGAAATAGAGAGAGAGGGAGAGTTACCTCGTAGATCTCGGCCATGATTTGAGTTCGTTTCTTGAGGTAGTTCATCGTGTCGTCGAGGTTCGCGCTTTCGTGAACAAAGAATCCATCGATCACTTGGAGTTCCGATTTGCACGTCTTGTGCGCCTTCGCGAGAGAAGAGTCTGATAGATACAAAGAAATCAGACGAGAAACTTGAGAATGAGAAATCGAACGAGAGCTCACCTGCGATTAGATCCCCATGTTTCTCAATCATATAGATCCTTTCCGTGATGCCCGAATCCTTGAGTCGAACCTACAGTAAGCGTTACTGGGTCAGATCGCGAGACCCAAAATCAATCGGACCCAGCTTTGCTCACCTTCTGATCATGATACCTTCCATCCTTTATCGAAGCCGTCAAATCTTCCCAAGTCTTCCTCTCAACGATCGCATCCAACACAACATCCTGTTCCCTCGACAAGGCTTGCCCAGTCCTCGGATCGACTTTTCTCGCGACCCAAATCATATCTCCAAGAGGTAACATTTTACCATCAGCTCTCATTCCACCTCGTTTCAGTAATTCGGAAACTTCGATTCGATGTCCTTTCGATTCGCGTTTGCGTTCTCGAGTATCTACGATGAGGTAGACTTTGAAGGACCCGGCGGGCCAAGTGATCGGTTGGAAAGAGGGGAACGAGGAGGGAATGGTAGGGTCTGGATCTCGTGCGGGATCGAGTGGGTGGCGAGGAATGTTTGGGTGAGTCGGGAGGGGATCGTAGCATGCTTGGAGAGGTTTCTTCGTTGTCGTGAGGGCGAGAGGGTCGTCCGAAACACAGGCGAGGATGGCGGAAGCTGAGCTCGTCGTTCGTTCGAGAGGCGTAGCGGAGGTATGGCGGGACGCAAGAGGTGGAGGAGAGGCGCGAGCTCTAGAAGGACCGGCGATCGGTTGAGAATGAGAGGAAGAAGAAGATCTCGAAGGGGCGGGAATTGGATCGTGGGTAGAAGCCGCAGGTTTTGGATGTTTGAGAGGTAAAGGGAGAGCGTGATTGACTGCTTCGAAAGGATCGACCGCGGCTCCTAATCTTCGAACCTGAGGAGGAGGTAGATACATCGCTTCTTTCGTTTGCCTTCGTGTCGGCTCCTTGAAGCCAGCGAGCAGTGCCGCAACCGGATCGTCAGAAGGTCGTTTCTCCTTCTCCCTCGCCGAATTCGCACCGTTAGTGGTGGTTGCGCTGAGCTCAGACTCGGGGAAACCGGGAGCGGTTTCGGTTGAAACTCGTTCTTTGATGTAGGCGCTCTTCGTCTTGTTGATCGGTCGGAGAGGGACCGTTCGAGTGAGAGTCGCTTTGTTCCAGAGTCCTCGAGCCATTGCGTGGAGGTCTTGAGCCGTTCGGTATTCGATTCGATACCACATTTCACTCCCTTCCGGTTGACTGACTTCGGCCTCACTCCGTAGTCTTGTTCGTCGATCGTCTATAGCGAGAGAGGAACGTTTTAGTGAGCGAGAACCAGGGGGAGAAGAGGAGAGAAAAGAACGCACTTTCGTCGAGGTAGAAGTATCCGAATGCTTTGTCTGTACGTGATCGACGACTTGGCCTCAGTCAAGTGACATCACACGACTGAGGAAGAAGCTCCGACTCACCAATATTGGCGATCGAAGGAGATGGAACGGGTTCCGACGAGATTGGCGCAGAAAACGCTCCCGAAGCGATTCTTCTCGCAGCAGCCGACGAGATGGCTGACCTCGATACTGAAGCACCTCCTCCTCCTTCTGCACTACTGCTCGATCCGATACCACTCCCTCCCCTCGCAGCAGCCTCCCTCGCGATCCTCGCAACTGGATCTTCCCTACTCTCCCTCATACTCATTTCGATCGCTCTCCTCGTGTCCTCCTCCAACTGCATCTCTTCATCATCGTCGTTCCTAATTCGAGACGGTCCAGGTTCGTCGAGGAAATTAATCGGAGTTGCCGCTCTCGGTCTGAAGACGTTCGCGTGAATACTCGCTGGTCGACCTCCTAGCGTTTGACCTCTTCCTGAGAACGACGCCGAACGAGCTCCATCCGAGGAAGGGGGAAGACCGTTTAATCCGCCAGAAGAGGATGGGTGTCGAGCGAGACCGGAGGAAGACGGAGGACCACCATTTTGAGCGTGACCGGGAGAAGAGGACGGCACGTAGACGTGTTTTGGAACTCCAGCGTCTTCGGCGAGACGTTCGGCGAGGGAGTACCCTTTGTCGGTGAGGTAGAAACGAGCGGGTCGGACTTGTTGAGTTGCGACGAGGTCCTTGCTCATTACTGAGTACAAACATCTCACTTTCAGTCGAAATCGAAAAGACTGAACGGGAATAAAACTCACGAGTAGACATGTTACTCCAAGCGCTGTACGTGAACCCTGATCCTTCTCGTCTTTGGCCATCCCTGTTCGCTGAAGTCGTATCGAACGAAGTAGCCGAAAACCCTTTCGCATCCGCGATAATCTCATCCTTCTTCAACGCTCGATGTCGCTCGTCATACGACGAATTCATGTATAAACTGATCAGGAGGGCGTAACCTCCCGAATTCTTCTTTGGGATGTATTCACGTTCCGTTCTAGCTTTCGCTTTTCCCTTCCCTTTTCCTGTCCAAGTTCCCACCTCTTCGTCGTCCTCAGCAGGAAGATCTCGAAAAGCTCCGTCTGGATGAGCCTGGAAGCCTAGAGCGGGAGTGACGGATCCAGGGACGATACCCATCGTTTTTTGACGACGAGCTTCTCGAATCGCATCTTGTTCGGCTTCTTCTTGCTCTTTCGCTCGTTTCTTTGAAGCTGCTGTAGATGTACCAGCTGGTGCTCTTCGTTTCGTAAGTGATGGCAGGACTGTCAAAAGTACAGACTCGAGAGATCAGCCGTGCGAAAGGAAACGGGAAGTTCTCTGAGGAACAAAACTGACTTCGATCGGGCATAGGTAAACCTCCCGCTTTCGCTCTCTCTTCCATTTTCTTCCTAATGAACTTGACCGTAGCTGGTCCCACTCCCTCAACCACCGTAGCTTGTTCAGGGTTCACATAAGTAACCGGGTTCGCTCTCAAGTTTCTCGCTGCCTACATCACTCCCAAAACGCGTCAGAATTCAAAGCCAGGAGGTAGAGGACGGTTGATGCTTACTTTCTTGAACGGTTGAGCCGATTTGAGTCCTTTCTCTTCGAGCGATTCTGCGTATGTTTCGATCCATTCTACCCAGTCGGGATTCCCAGGTTGTGCCTTGGGCGGCATCTCTCACGAACGAGGACTACTCCTGACGCGTCTTCGTGTCTGTACTGTCGAGCTAGAGTCGGTGCGAGTCGAATGAGAGGGAGAGAAGCAGAAACTGCGAGTTGATTCATCATCCCTTCCCTTCCCTTCCACTCACCCTTCTCGAACTCGCCCAGATATGTCGACTACCGAATTGAACTTTGAGGAGATCCATCAATTCACGATCGAGTTGGCAAGGAAAGCGGGAAAGATGATCTTGGAGGGTTCGACGAAACGTACTCAACAAGCTGCGACGTTGGGTCAACCGGAGATCAAGAAGAATAGGGTTGATCGTGAGTCTGTGGTGCTCTCATGTCGAAAGCGTTGAGCGCAGTGGGAGCTGGAGGAGGAATCGTGGTCAAGCCAGGTGGGGGATGGACCGCTCGCAAGAGCTGCGTTAACTGGAAGTCGGTACAATGCACAGAGTAGACTGGAAGCTGAGGGTAACAACTGGCGAAAGCCCGGAGCGAGACCTGACCTTGTTCGCATATTGACTTTCGCCCAAAAATCTAGTCGTTACGGAAGTCGACCAAGCTGTTGAAGCGTTCATCAAATCCGAGATCTCTCGTTCCTACCCTTCGTTCAAATTCATCGGAGAAGAGAGTTTCGCCGGTGGAGAACGAGTAGACCTCACGGACGAACCTACTTTCATTTGCGATCCTATTGACGGGACGACGAATTTCGTTCACGCTATCGACTTTGTGGGTTCAGTCTTGCTTCTACTTAGTACCTGAGTAGGACTTGATGTGCTCTCGACCGATGGCAGGTTTGCTGCTCGATTGGGTTCTGCTACGAGCAAATCCCTGTAATCGGGTCCGTTCTCATTTCCCCAACTCCCTCCACCTGCGCGCTAGACTAACTTCCTCGCTTCCGTCATCGTACAGAGTAATCTACAACCCCTTCCTCGACAAGCTCTACTCAGCCCGCAAAGGACACGGAGCCTACCTTAACGAATCGATCCGGCTACCCTTCTCTCACCCTTCCCCTCCTCCTCTCGCTTCCGTCGGGGATGCCGTCGTCGGAGTCGAATGGGGTTCCGACAGGAGTAAGAATGTGATCGAGAAGAAGGGTAGGACGTTCATGAGACTCGCGGGAGATGGAAAAGAGGTTGAGGGTGGAAAAATGGTACATTCGTTGAGGAGTATCGGGTACGTCGTCTTTATCTCCGTTCGTCTCAGCCTGTGAGTTGGAGAGATGCTCAGCGCCTTGATCTGGAGGTCTACAGGTCTGCCGCACTAAATTACGCTTTCGTCGCAGCGGGTCAAGTGAGTTCCTCGGTAGTGTGACAGTCGCGGCGACGCATACTCACCTTACCATCGACTTCACAGCTCGACATGTACTGGGAAATCGGTTGCTGGTCGTAAGTCGCGACGAAAAGAACTCGATCCCAGCTGAAGTGACTGATTTTCGCTCGTGTTCTTTCCATCCGTGTTCTACAGGTGGGACGTCTGCGCTGGTACTATCATCGCACGAGAAGCCGGTGCGAAAGTCTACGGTAAGCTACTCCTCCTCTCCCTTTTCTCTTGCCCTTATCTCTCTCGGCCTAAAACGTTCAGAGCACCACTCGCGAAACCCTTGTACACTCGATTCGCTGACCCCTGCGGCTTTGTGGTCGTTCTCCCCCATTCACGATAGGACGAGGTGGGAAAGAGTTTGAACCTCAGGATCTAATGGGTCATCATTTCTTTGTTGTGAGAGCGATGGAAGGAGGGGAAGAAGCTCAGAATCAGATCGCGAACGAATTCTTTGAAACTTGTGAAGAGTACGATGCCTGATGAGCTCCAATTGCACTGTAAAGACTATTCAGCTTGGATGCCTTCATGGAACGACGCAGAGAGAGCAACGAGATCGAGAAGTGCGGAATCTATTTTGAGCGCGATTTTCCCACTTTTACACGATCTCTTCCCTTCCTCCCTACAACACCCGCTCACTCGACTGTACAACCACATAATAAATATAGTCAGTAACACCGCGTACACAATGTGGTCCTGTCGCTGACCTCTTCGTTGGAAAAACAGATCCAAAACCTCCCTTTCCCCCCCACCCCGCCAGCCCCTCTTTGCGCCTCTCCGATAACAAGGACAGTCACCAGTAGATGTATGATTTCGAATGGGCGGTAACCAGTGACCACAGAGGGTCTTCCTCGTCGGAGAACAAGTCGTTGTCGTCGTCAATCGATCCCCGGACATTCCCCGATTCGACCAATTTGAATATAATCAAAAGGTGTGATTGTTCACTAACACGACGGAGGACGAAGGACATTAGGGTTACAGATAACCTGGAAGATTCTACCACGAATAGCAGGAGGAGGAGGCGCGATACGGATCCTCGAAGACGACGACCGAGTGCGACAACCCTCGTTCTTCCTTCTTCTTCTCCCTCGGTTCTCCTCGCGACTACCTCTATCCTGTTCGCCGCTACTGCTTCCTTCGCTCAAGCAGCGCCCCAACCTCGATCAACAACGACCTCGTCTCGTCATTTCGATAAATCTAAAGTGATCGGACTCGATTCGGCCTCAACCTCTCCCTTCTTCCCTGAATCGACCCTCTCTCCCTCCCTCTCAGAATCTACCACCGCAACGACTCCGACTAGTCCCCCGAGTAGAGCCAGGTCGAAACGATTAATCCCTCCAAAATATGAATATTCCGATGGAAGTTGGGTTCTCGACACGAGCTGGACTCTTCGAGGATCGATCCCTACTCTCAAACCTCACCACACTCGACATGCTGCGACTGCTCTCGCCGACAGTGTCGAAACTTCCTCCCTATCCCATTCTTCTTCGAAGTCTTCAATTCGTTCTCTTTCCCCTTCTTCCCACTCTCCCACCCGAACAACCTCTCCTCCAACCACCGCGTTCTCCTCCCCTTCTACTCGAGTCTACATCCAACATGCCTACGCGTCGGCATCGGAGGTTCCGATTCCGAGAGGCTGGCAAACCCGACCTCGAGAAACTGATTATTACGCCGTACCGATCATCATCTCAATGTCTGTACTCGTCGCGATCATGGTCGTTATCGCGATGATCGTGAGTGTATGTTGGAGGAAGAAGAAGCGGAGAAGGAGGGATCCGGAGAAGGACGTGATTCAGGAAAAAGGATGGAGAGGAATCGTTCAGAGGGCGACGGGAAGGAGAGGAGGAGGTAGAGAGGTTGCGACGAAGAAGAGGAGAAGGAAGAGAAAAGTACAGAGGGAACCAGAGACGGTGGTTGCTGCTGCGCCGGTCGAGAGGGAAGAAGGAGTTACAGAGCAGAGAACGCGCGAGGATAATCAGAGTGTGAGGGAAAGTGTTGGGAGTGCTGGAAGTGGGAATCGGACACCTAGGATCGTTAGGACGACTGGATTTACGGCGGTATCAGAGAGATCGAGACCGAGATGGAGAAGGAGGAGAAGAGGGAGAAACGGAGATGAAGATGGAGAGGGAGAAAGGAGTGACGATGAAGAACGAACGGCGCTCACGAGGACCGATACTCGTTCGACGACATCCTCGGCAGGAGGTCCTCGGGATGCTCTCACGGCGAGACTCGCATCTCGATTACAAGGATCGAATCGAGAAAGAACCGCAACTGGCCCTTCGACAGTTTTCTCTCGACTTCCCGGACGAGCTCGTTCTTCTTCCGACTTGGATCCGTTCCCTCGTACGTCGACACAAGAATCTCACCTTACCCGATCGACCTCTCGCTCGTCGCTGTACGAAACCGGAAGAGCTCCCGTCATTTCAACCCCTTCGATTCTCTTCACTCCCGCCGACGACCCTACCTTATCTCCTCGACCTCCCGGTACTCCCACGTTCGAAACTCTTTCCCGCGTCCCATCTCGCACTGGTATCGCTCCGTCATCCCCGACGATCTCTCAACAAACCGATCCGCTCCTCCCCGCTGCCGCTCCTTCCTCGTTCAACGCCCTTCTCTCCCACGACGCCGATATGGTCTTACCCCTCATGCCCGGTCCACCAGCTTATCGACCCGCTTCTTCGACCCTTCAAGCGACGAGAAGATACGGAGCGGGAGATCAGAACTCTTCGACTGCACCTCAATCGACGACGGCTTCGAGGATTGCGAATATCGGAAGAAGGAGAAGGAGACCTCAGAGTATGGCGGAACAGGTCGAAGAGGGTCAGGGAGGGGAATGGCATTGGCCTGGAGAAAAGGATCGAAATCTCGGAGAGGGAACTTCTTCGCAAGGAGGTGAAGCAGCGGGGTCCTCGACTTCGCAGTTTGTCGTATCAGAGGAGGAGGAGCAGCACTCTACCCACGAGCACGGGGAAGAGAAGGAGGAGGAACCCCCAGTCGATCGATCGCTTTACCAGGCTCATCTCGCAACAGACGACAAGGCCGTTCTGAATCGACTCAGATCCGCAACTTACTCGCAAGAAGCTTCAATCGAGCATCATTCCCGTCCGGATCTACCTACTCCGAGCGCTCCTCCTGTCGTCGAGGACGACATCGACGAAGATGGATTCGAGCGATTCAGCCCTCAAGCAGAACAACGAGTCGAAGACGAAGAACGTTCAATCGGATTCACTTCATCCGAGAAGGCCAAACTCCGTGCACCTCCTTCTCCTCATCAAGGACCCGTTTCGACTCTACCCGCGCCTCCGTCTCGCACCGATTTCACCTATTCTTATCTCCCCTCTACTTCAGCCGCCGCTACTCCTTCACGATCGACAGCGACTGCTGAGAAGTCAGCTCTTGCGGCACAATACGCGGCACTCGATTCGCGCGATGGAGAAGCGGGCGAAGAAGTCGATTTACCGGTTTATCTCCCTCAAGAACGAAGGAACGAGGCTCTCGGACTCGCGAGTGCACCTCCAGCGACGGCCGAAGATGATGATGACGTTGAGGAGGAGGAGAGGGATGAAGAAGGAGTTACTTTCGCGACGATTTGAATAAACGAGATTTGTTTTCTTGTAGCTTTTTCACAACTTGCTCTTACTATCGAGTCTACCTCCCTCGCTTACTGAACTGAAACCCCCCTGAATAGCATCTTTTTTATGTTGTGTAACCTCGTTGCCTCGCTTTACTTCTTTCTCTCTCTCACACTGGTCTAGCAACTCAACTGCAAAAAAGCACTATTATGTATCGTTTTTCAATCATGAGTGAGAGAACGTTCTATGCGACCTTATTCTTCCCCTTCTGATCCCTCCTTGCGATCGTCGTCAACCTCGCCCCAAAATCAATAGCCATCGCGAGCGGAACAAGGAAGAACGGAACGTAAGAAGCGAGGAGTTTGAACAGATGAGCTTGAGGGATTCCAGGCATGGTCAAGACGGTGGCGAGACAGGCGTAGGTTGTTGTTGCGGAGGAGGCTCCGTAGAGTGCGAGGAGAGGGTAGATTGATGAGGAATCTGGCGGCACAGAGAGAGGATGAGAGTGAGCTTGAGTACGAAGGAAAGAATAGCGAGACGACGGACCGCGATAGAGTCCTCGGAGTCCGATGAAGAAGGTGGGTAGTTGGAAGATAACTTCTAGGATGATGAAGGCCTGGGTAGAGAGACTCGGGACGTGAGCTTGTCGTGACTAAAAAGAAAAGGACCCGAAACGCACCTGAAACCACGCAAAAGAGGGATAGTTGTTCGCATTCTGCAGCAGAGGATCGTCGCGAGCGGCAAAGATACTATCGAGACGAGCTTAGGTGAACATCGAGCTTGTCACGGGTGAGGGAAACGAGCTCACAAAGGAATCCGCAGAAGCGAGGGAGAAAATTTTGCGGCGAAGAACAGTGCTTGCGAGTCTAGAAGCGCACAAGCATCAGCTTGGGTACATCCGTAAGGCCTGGGAGGGGTCTACACACCGACAAGGAGGGTAGCTGGGATGTGGATCGCGAGGAAAGAGCTGAAAGAACGAAACGAGATTGTCAGTCTTCGATCGTCTCCTTATCCGAGAGGGCGTACATAAAGATCCAATCTCTTGTTCTCTGAGCAAACATCGTAGAGCAATGGAATAGGTCAGAGATAAGAAACGCGTCTCCAAAACTTTCATCTCTTTCCTTCATCTCGAACTCGACTTTCTCGAATGCCTCCTCGCAAGCGTGTTTCGGCGAAATCTTCTCGCGCGTCTAGTACGATGCCTCTCGATAGTGACGCCGAAGGGATCGCTCCTCAACCAGAATCGACCGAACAGAATTCACCTGCGACCTCACTCGAAGTCGAAGAGGAAGCCAAGGACGCTACGTACGATCCGGTAAAGGACGAAGAGAAACAGGTTGAATCGAATGGGCAGGAATCGGCTAAACCAGTTGCTCAGGTTCGCTCAACTTTAGATTTTTTCCCTCTGGAGGGGGAGATCGAGATCGAGGAGCTTACGATGTCGTGTGGATTGAATAGACGGATGGATCGAGTAAGACTCTCAAGGAAGCGTACAAAGCTATGGTTTCAAAGGTACGTTCTTCTTTCGCACAGAGTTTCTTTCCGAAGCGAGATTCGGCGAGGAGAGAGGAAGACGAGAGCTGACCTTTCTAATCTCACGTGAATAGGCTGCCGTGTACATGAAGAGGATTGAAGAACACGTAAGACTTGAGCCGCACCGTGCGAGTGGGCGTTTTCGAAGCGTAAACTGACTTTCCTCATCCTCACGTGCGAAAACCCGCAGAAACAAAAAATGAGGGAAGCTCGAGGTGAAACCGTCGCAGAAGACGCTGGTGCGGAAGAAGCTGTCGAAGGTGACGACGATACGGTCGGGAAGAAGAGGAAGTCGAAACCTTCAGAGAAAGCGAAAGCGAACAAGAAACAAAAAACGACGGCTCCGGCCGTTTCTGCCGCTCCTCCTCGTCTCCCTCAATCGAAGTTGATTACCGGTGGGACGCTCAAGGGCTATCAAATCGACGGAATGAACTGGATCATCGAACGTTACATTTTCGCTCTCTTTGGTGCGATTGTGAGTTCTGTTTTTCCCTCTCTCCTCCTCTCCTTCTTTCGACTAACCTATCGATGCATTCCTAGCTCGCCGACGAGATGGGTACTGGTAAAACGCTTCAGACGATCTCGTTCATCGCGTTCCTTCACGAGAACATCCATCACCCTGATCGTCCCGAAACCGACAAACCCACCTTGATCATTCTCCCGAAGGCCGTCCTCCGCAATTGGGATGCCGAGTTCAAACGGTGAGCATCTTCTGTCACTCCTCACCGTGTTCATTGGGCTCAACTGACACTTGATTCTCGTTAGTTTCGCTCCGTCGATCCCGCTTCTCACTTACTACGGTACTCCTCCCGAACGAGCTGAGATCCGTAAAGATCGACTCGGACTCACCGGGTTGAAACGTGCGAAGCGTACTAAGCGAAAGGAACGTTACCCAGTCATCCTCACGACTTGTAAGCCTCTTTTTTGTCATCCTCTGATTTGAGTTCCGAGCTGAGTCTCTTCTTCAATGCAGACAATATTGCCATCAAGGATGTCGCATTCCTCGAACAACTCGATTACGATCTCATCGTCTGTGACGAAGCTCACAAAGCGAAGAACCTCAAAGGAAAAACCCTCACGACTCTCAAACGCTACCGAGCCGATTTCCGTCTTCTCCTCACGGGAACTCCCCTTCAGAACAACTTGGAAGAACTCTACGCCCTCCTCACCTTCATTCTCCCTTCGATTTTCAACGACGCCGAAACGTTCAACTCCATGTTCAATTTCTCGCAAATCACGAATTCGGACGGATCGAAACTTTCAGAGAGCGATGAAGTGACGCTTTTGATCGCTCAATTGCAAAACATCTTGAAACCTTTCATGCTTCGTCGTTGCAAGAAGGACGTTGTCAAGGATCTTCCGCTCAAGAAAGAGTGAGGTTCTCATCTCTCATTCGTTCGTGTGCTGGCTTGTCTGACTCTTGATATCTTCGACAGATACGTTCTTACTGCTCCCCTCACGCCTCGACAGAAAGAGCTTACCGATGTGGCCGTCAAGTTCGTTCCCCTTTCTTCGTTTTCAATCACTCGTTCCGCAATGACTGACGTCTCTTCGCGCTCTGTAGGGGTGAGCTCCGAGCCTTCTTGGCTGGTGAATCGTCGGAAGAAGCGACGCAGCAAGAATCGCAAGAAACCGACAAGGAGGAGGACAACGAAGATGTCGAATCCGTCGATTTCGCAAAGACTACCAAACGTCCGACTCGTCGGGTCGCCGCGAAGAAGAGTTACGTTGACAAAATCCAGGACGCTGCCGATGATGATCAGTTCGAAGCGGATCTTATCGAGAAAACGGTCGCGGCGGAACAGGAGAAGGAGAAAGCTGAATTGGAGAGATTGGCCTCGAAATCGGGTTGTGAGTGGTGCTCTTCTCTTCACAGTCTTATCACTTCGAGCTCATTAATTCGATAATGAATGATAGTGGGCGCGAATCATCAACAAGCGAAATTCACTTCAGTCATGACCAACCTTCGACAAATCGCGAATCATCCTCTTTCGAAACTCGACGATCGTAAAGCAGGTGTCGAACCCAATTTCGAGGACGTCGTCAACTTGTCTGGAAAGATGATGCTCCTTGATCGACTCCTTCCCGAACTCTTCAAACGTGGACACAAAGTGAGTACCAGTTTTTCTTCTCTAAGGAGAGTTCCGTTGCTGAAGAGAAGTCTCTCGCGCAGGTCCTCATCTTCTCGCAATTCGTTACGATGCTCGATCTCCTCGACGAGTACATCATCGATGTCAAGGGTTGGAATCGTTACCGTATCGATGGTCGTCAAGGAAACTCTGCGAACCAAGACGAAATCGAAGAGTTCAACACGACTCCCCTTTCGGAAGAATGTAAGCTACCACGTTATTCTGCAGTCACCCGGAAGCTGACTCTCTGATCTGCGTCCAGCCACGAACATCTTCCTTCTTTCCACTCGTGCTGGAGGGGTCGGAATCAATCTCGTCGGTGCTGATACCGTCATCCTCTTCGACAGTGACTGGTGAGTCTCAAGCACACTACCTCTATTCGACGTCAAACTCACTCTTCTCGCATGTAGGAACCCTCAAAACGATTTACAAGCTATGGATCGAGCCCACCGAATCGGTCAAACGAAGCCCGTTCTCGTCTTCCGTTTCGCCTCTGCGAACACGGTCGAACAAACGATTCTCGCAAACGCGACTCGCAAACGTAAACTCGAACGAGTCGTGCTCGGAACTGACGATCTCGCGGGAGATGGTGCGGGAGATATCCTCAACAAGGCGAAAGGAAAAAAGATGACCAAGAACGATAACATGCGAATGTTGGCTGAACAACTCGCGAATGCTGAAGGTGAAAAGATTACGCTTGCCGGAGCTGGTGCAGAGATCTTGACTGATGAACAATTAGAAGCTCGTAAGTTCAAACTGCTCTCCTCTAATTATGACCTGAACTCATTTCCCTTTGCTCGACTTGAACAGTTCTTGATCGCTCGGAGGAAGCTATGAAGTCTGACAACTCGTCGGGTCAAGGCAAATCAACTACGGCTGCCTTCGAGGTCGTCGACACGATTGAAGAATCCGAAGTTCAAACGAAGAACGTCCTCGAAGATCTGCTCGCGAATGAAGACGACGGTGAAGCTTCCGCAACTACGAGTGACGGAGAAGACGCCTAGACGAATCTCATTAGACTTTCCCCCTATCTCTCAAATTTGTACTTTGCCTCATTCGATGTTGTGTTCTCCCTCTCCCTAACTCTCTATCTCTTTGCTTGCTTTATCTCCATTATGTCGATGAAACGTGATTTGCCGTTTCTTCTTTTTTCCATCACAGCGTTACAGAATCGAGAGGCAGAGAAGAAGAAACAGAGCGAGACAAAGTCAAATGAAGAAGAGAGATGAAGCCAGACAATCAAGAATACGAAAACTAGGTATCGGGATGGAGAGCGAGAGAAGCAGTATGTGCAAGTGGGAAATAGTGATTCGGATCATCAAAACTGTGGACGCGGAACCGCAAATCAGTCTCACGCATTGGACTGAAGAGAGACCTCGACTCACTTGTCGAGGGTATCCTCCGTAACTCTGTTGGGGTTGAAATCCAGTAGGTTGCGACATCATCATTTGAGGTTGACCCATGAATCCAGTCGCTTGAGGTTGCATCGGTTGAGGTTGTTGACCGAAACCTGTAAGAGTGTCAAGGTCAGTCTCAAAGCCAGAAGTTGAATGATGAGGGGACAGCTCACCGAATCCAGTTGGTTGAGGTCTCAGAGCGTCGTAACGATCCGAAGCTTGGGCGGGAAGATGAGTCGATCCTTTCGCGAACGTTCCATCTTTCATCGCGGCGAACACATTTGTCGGCGCGTTGTGACTCGCTCCTGACGATGCGACCGTGTTGGAAGACGAAGCGGTCGAAGCTCCCGTCTGAGAAGGAGGCATTGGGTTGAATTGGATCGGTTGTTGAGGCTGTTGAGGCTGTTGAGACATGAAACCAGTAGATTGAGGAGCGAAACCGGTTTGTTGTGGAGCGAAGCCGGTAGCTTGAGGTTGCATGTAGGAGGGCTGTTGCTGAGGCTGCGACATGAAACCGGTTTGTTGCATCGACATCGGAGAAATCATGCTGTTGAATCCGGTAGGTTCTGCGAAAAGAGCGAAGGTTAGCTCGTGTCAGCTCTGAGGCGGGGAGGTCGCAGCTTACGAGACATCATTGAAGAAGGGTAGCCGGTCATCATCGGTTGTTGCATTCCTCCTCCTCCTCCGAATCCAGTCATTTGAGCGTTGATTCCCGGAACGGCGAAAGGATCCCCGAACGGATTCGCGACTTGACCGAATCCAGTGGCTTGAGGTTGCATACCCATCGAAAACCCAGTTCGCATCGGTTGAAGAGGGGCGAGGAGGTTCTGATTCGATGCGGTCGGAGGAACGGGACCTCGAGGACCGTTCGGGTTGAATCCGGTTGCTTGGGGAGTCATGAACGATCCTCCTGTTGGTTGGGATCCGATCGGTGCCGATGACGAGCGGTTCGCGGCAGCAGAAGCGATTCCGATTCCCGCGAGGAGTCCATCATTGTACGTCAAACCTTGACCCGAGTCGGCTCGTTTCGGTTCTGGCGGCGCGGGAGAAGAGGAGGGTTGAGAGATGGGAACCAAAGGAGCTGCTGGAGGAGGACTAGGTGCGGGAGGGGCAGGAGGAGGGGTAGGAACGGCGGCGACGGGGGAAGGAGCGACGACAGGAGAAGGAGAAGTCGGTTTCGCGGCAGGTTTGACGTCCCATGCATCGTCGTCGAATCCATTCTGTTGCTGAGGTTGAGTCGAATTTGATCGTTGAGGTGCATCGGAGACGGCCGGCGAAGAGACTCGAACTGCAGGGGAGGAAGATCGATTCTTCTCGAGTTCGGATGCGGCGGAAGCGAGTGCTGAGGTGTTGACCGAGTTTGACGACGCAGCAGTGTTACGACGACCACGACGAGGCTTCAACGTTCCATCGGGACCCGAACTGAAGAGTTGAGGAGCTGGAGGTAAAGGTTCTCCTCTCGAAAGTTTTTGAGCGAGTAAAGCATCGGCGGCGATTTGAGCTTCCCGTTGTTCTGCCGCTTTGTCCTTGTTCGGTACGGCTGGAGCGTACTTTTCCCGAATGAATCTCTTGACCCGAACGACGTCTCCCTCCTTCAAGCCGAGACTTCGAAGGTTACCCTCTTCGAAATCGGGAATAAGATCGGCGTCGAATCCTTCGCTTTCGGCGTTTCGTGCGTATCGAGTGCAATGATCGACGTCGCATCCGGCGTTGAGGAAAAAGTCGAACCAATCGAAATCGGATCGTTTAGGTTTCGAAACGGTGACGACCGATCTTGAAGCATCGCGAGCGGTAGTCGAAGAAGAGTCGAGACGGGAAGAGCGAACTTCATCTCGTCGACGGTTCGAGCGATGATCATCATCCCGAGAAGAAGAGGATTTTCGACCAGAAGTGATCTCCTTGAGGTAATTCGTATCTTCGAGCGACATTTTCTCGACTGGAACTTCGATGATAACTCCGTTGATCTTGTGTAGTCGGATTTTGTTCGCGTTGAGTCCGAGGAATTCAGCTTCGACTTTGAATTGTCCCGTTCGATCTTTCCAAATTCGAGTCTTGTTCAAGTTTGGCTCTACGAAACGACGAGATCAGTCCGACGTCGAACAGTTGAGATCGGAGAGGTTCAGCTCACTCTTCATTTCCTTATTCTTCTTTTCCCTCTCCTTCGGTCTCGCAGCGAGTGCCGGAGGTTCATCATCATCAATATCGTCCCTCTTCGCCGGTATCGGTATCGGTTGAGCCTTCGGAGCTTCCTTCAGCCTGTCTCTTCTCTCCCGCTCCGCTCGACGTTCTTGTTTCGCTTTCTCTTCCAATTTTCTCGCTTCCCTCCGTTTGACCGCTTCGGCGTCTGCCTCGATCTGCGCTCGTAGAGCTTCTTCATCGGCGGCAGCTTGCCTTTGCTCATCTTGTTCGGCGGCGGCTCGAGAAATCGCGCTACGGATAGGAGGAGGTGAAGCGATAGAAGCTGAGACGGGTGGAGAAGCGACAACTGGAGGGGGAGGAGGAGGCGGAGGCGTAGGGACGGCAGATACAGCTTGTTCAGCTCCTTCGTCGATCTGTTCGCGGAGAAAAGGCGAGTAAGATCAGATTGACAATCGAAATGAAAGACGGAAACTCACTTCGATATAACTCGCGGGGACAACTCCTTCTTCTCCCGTTGCGATCCGTCTGACTTTCGCCCACTCTGCATCGTCACTCCCACCTGGAATGTACTCGATCCTTTCTCCTTCTGTGAGGCTCAACTCGTCATCTCCAGCAGATTCGAAGTCGTAAAGAGCGAGAGCGTTTCCTTGTTTCGAAATTGAGAGACCGTTAAGGGCTGGGACTGGTGGAGCTGGCGGGGCGGGAGGAGGACTAGGGGCTCGAGGAGGAGAAGGAGGAGATGCAGCGGCAGAACGGATTGGAGGAGGAGGAATTGGGTTTGAAGAAGCGCTTCGAATTGGAGGAGGAGGAGGGATGTAAGATGATGAAGCGACTGGAGGAGGCGGAGGCGGAGGGGGAGGGGGAGGGGGAGGAACAGCTCCGTTCGAGGAGGAACCGTTAACTGGAGGAGGAAGAGGAGGAATACCGTTTGAAGTTTCACCAGAATCTCCTCCTCTTCCTTCTTCGATCTTCGCGACAATCTCCTCAAACTCGTGCTTATCCGAAACAACAAAGTGCAGTTCGCCAGAAGTCGGGAATTCGAGATGAAGGTGTTTCGATTTCTCCGTATTGAAAGAAGTGAGAGTCGAGAGAGGATATTGTTGAACGGGAGTCTGAAGAACGAGCGTGTTATGAGCTCGGCGGACGTTCAAGCAAGTAAGATCACTTACCTTGTCACTCTCACTCGCAAAGAAGAGTGCACCGTTTCCAACGCCGAGAGTCCCCTTTTTCTTTTTCTTTTTCGCGTCGAGAGACTGGAAAGAGGGCTTTCTCAGCTTGCTTACTCTATAGGTGAATGGTAGGGTGACTCACAGTAACGCTCCACGTTTTGATGTCTCCAGCCACTGCAGCGCCAGCCCCTGCACTTCGTTCAGCTGGAGAAACGTAAGCCGCTGCTGGAGCTGAATATTGTTCTTCTTCCTCGTTCTCGGCGACCTGTACGGTGGAGAACTTACAGTCATGTCAGTGCTAGACGAGTTCCAACATAAGGCGGTTCTTCCACGTACCTGTTCGTATTCTTGCTCGGGTTCAACTTCTCCCGCGAGGGCCCCTTCTCCTTCCTGTTTCTCGCAAGAATGGTTCAGCATGTTGAGAGGAAATATGTGGATCTTCGACTCACCTCCAAGTAATTCGCCGGCACGAATCCGACCGCTTTCGATCCATCCGTCTTCCTACACAAAATCCATTCCCCTTCGTCCTCCAGCACTTCCAATTGTTCCCCTTCCACAATCTGCATCTCTTCTTCGTTCTCCATCTCTCCCGTAGCTTCATCTCGAGCAGGTTCGTAATCGTAGAGCGCTTGAGTCGATCGAACCGCGGGACAAGGAGCGATGTAAGATGCTGGAACGAGTCCGATTTGAGGTAAGGCGGAGGGATCGGATGTCTTGAGTTTCACTTTATACCAACTGTTGAATGGATAGGAGTAGGAGAATCAGTCAATCGAATTGAATCGGGAAGGGCGGGAAGAAGGGAGAGTGACGGCGTGGGAAACAATAGAGTCTCCGAGTAGAGATAGACGAGGAGAGAGCGCCCGCAGCCGTCTGCATTATATACCGAGCTATCGATCGCCCGCCTAGGTCTCCACTCGCAGGACAGGGATAGGAGAAGACAACTCACTCTTGATCATCATCTTCTAACACCCAAACGATCTGATCTTCCCTGACGGTGAGCTCCTCCTCGGTCTGTGCATCGTAATCAAATTCTACCTTGGCCAATCCGAGGTGGATCGACATCGTATGAGAGGGTCAGAGTGAGGGAAGAGGGGGAGTGACGAGTGTCGGTCCGAGTTTTACTGAGCGTGGTGAGCTCGTTGCGCCGCCTGGCTTGATTTCGAGGTCTCTGAAGTGTTGGAAGGGAGTATGAGTCTGATAGGGATGCGTGAGCGAAGTGATGGAAGTCATCCTCGTTTCTTGAAAACTCTCCGCTCACAACGTCAGTAATTCTGTATGTGATATTTGCTCCTCATTAGACAGTGTCATACTACGCTAGAAGATCAGTCTCAGCTGTGGAAAAGAACAAAGCTGGTGTTGAGTAAACTCCGCGGAAATGACGAAAAGGTTCGTGCTCTTTTCGCACAAATTTTGGACGTCGCCTACAGTATCCGTTTCGAACCAGTACTGCTCCTGCTTGGCGGTAGGGACGACGGGCCGCTGACTAAAGAACCTATGTCCGAACTATCGGTCGGAACTTCGGAATTCTCTCACAACTCGCTTTCCGCGCTTAACACATCCCTGTACTTTCACGCCTGACTTCCCACGACTACTGACAGCCAGACCAGTCTCAACAGTCGACAAGATGACTTCCTCGCTCCCTTCGACGATGAAAGCAGTCGTCATCCAACATCCTTTGAAAACCGACTTTGCAAACCTCTCGATCGAAGAACGACCAGTCCCACGAGAACTTGGTCCTACTCAAGTGCTCATCAAAGTCAAGGTGAGGACCTAGGCCTCCCTGTTGACAGAAAAGACGAATCGTAGCTGAAACTCTCGTTCAACCGATGTCCTCTTCAGGCGGTCTCTTTGAACGCTCGAGACGCTCAGATCGCATCTGGTCGATACCCCGCCCCGATTCAAGTCGCAGCGGGAATCATCGCCGGATCCGACGCCGCAGGAGACGTCGTAGCGATTGGAAAAGACGTTTCTCGAGTGAAGATTGGCGACCGCGTTACTCCAATCTTCTCGCAGAGCTTCCTACGAGGTCAATACGATCCTGACTATCAGAAGAGCGGATTGGGAGGAGGACTAGATGGAGTTTTGAGTGAATACTTTTGGTGTTCGGGTTTGTTTCTTTCTATTCGACTCGATTCATTCCTCGTGCTGACGGGTGCGCCGGCAGAGGAGGGAGTTGTGTCAATTCCTAAGCACCTGAATTATACAGAAGCCTGCACGAGTCCAATCGCCGTGAGTCTTCAACGTCTCCCGTCCTCTTTCCCCGTCTCAAGCTCACTCTGTTTCTACCACGAGTTCAGGGAGTCACGGCATGGCATTGTCTTTACGGTCATCCCGGAGCGAGTCTCTCCGCAGGTCAAACCGTCCTCGTTCTTGGAACTGGTGGAGTTTCGATCATTGCGGCTCAAATCGCTCTCGCCTCTGGCTGTAAAGTGATTGCGACTTCGTCTTCCGATGAGAAACTCGCGAGGATCAAGAAACTAGGAGTTCACGAAACGATCAACTACCGAACTCATCCGGAATGGGAGAAAGAGGTCATTGCGAAGAATGGAGGAAGAGGAGTCGATCATGTTATCGAAAGTGAGTCATACCGCCCTCTATAAACAGGCTGCAACAAGCTGACTCATTTCGCGACAGTCGGAGGTGCTGGAACTCTCGTTCGCTCGATTCGTTCGTGTCAGCCAGGTGGAAACGTTTGGATCGTCGGGTATTTTCTCGCCCCAGTCTTTCATTGCGATCAGCTCAAGCTCACTCCCTTTACTCCAACTCCAGGTATATGTCCGACTACGCCCCGAACGGCAATCAAGCTCAACAACAACCTGAATACGCGAAAGAGATCCTCTACTCTCAAGCGGTAGTTCGAGGGGTCGTCTGCGGTTCTCGGGATATGTTCGAGGACTTGAATCGATGCGTCGAGATCAACAAGATCGAACCCGTTGTCGACAAGGTGAGCTCGACGAGACAAACCTCAGCGATCCGAACAAACACTGACTAGCTAAGCTCAAAACAGGTGTTCCCGTTTGAGCAAACGCAAGAAGCTTATTGCTATCTTGATTCGGGAAAGCACTTCGGCAAGGTAGTCATATCGTTAGAGTAAATTGAGAAAAGAAGTACTTTTCATCGCTAAACTTGACAAGAATCCGAATCTGTCGAGCGTCGAGAGTCCGGCGATATCGTAACATATCCGCAAGCTCACTGTACTTGTCTCGAGTGTGAGCTTGTAGACGCTTTGACGAGTGTGCGCAATAAAACAAAATGAGATGGACGAAGGAGCTTTGCAATGCATGCGAACGAACGACAAACAGATAAAATGACGATCAACCGTCGTCTTCGCCCGCTCCTGCTCCCTCATCGTCGCTCGGCGGTAGAGCAGGTTCTCCCTCGTTAGCATCGGCAACAATTCCTCTTGGTCGTTCAGGGTTCTCTCCCTTTTTGTAAACAGCCGAGGCAGGAATAACTCCTTTCGGGTTGAGGTACCTGTTTGGAGGTGAAAATTTCGATCAGCACAGAGAACACGGACTGACGAAGGATTCGAGACTCACTCGAAGTCGCTGCCGATGTGAACGTCAAGGTAATTGAGCCATTTCGAAAACGTCAACTCGTCCTCCTCGACCTGCCTCATTCGCTTGTACACATGTTCCTTCTTGAACTCGTCGATCTTGTCCGTCAACCCTAGTCCTTTCGTATCGAGAGGTTCTCGTCTCTGATCTGCGAGATCTTTCTCCGAGAGTCGATCAGCTTTGTGAAGATCTTCAAGTTTTGAATTCGCTTCGGTGACGCGCTTGTTGTATTCGATGTATTGAGGTTCGAGGAGAAGGAGTCCGAGAGAGGGAGCTTTCGGGATGTGAATTCGAGAGGGACCGAAAGTTTCGGGAACGAGAGATGCGGGAGTCGAAGAACGGACGGCGAGAATTGTGAGACCGATCATTTTGCGCTGCGAACGGGGAGAATAATGAGCTCGATAGCGCGTTGATCAAGGGAAGAAGGGGACTCACGATCTGGTGTAGCATGAAAGATTGACCGAGGAAGCTAACCGAGACGTACTCAGTATCGTTCACTACGAACGGTTCAGAGATCTGTTCACGGAATCGAATCATCAGAACAGCATGATTACGATCGAAAGTAGAGAACGCACGTCGAGTTTGCGCATGACTCGCTGACAACTTCGATCTCTGAAATCTTTTCCAACCGTAAAATTGTAATAGTTGTGGGAACCTTCGTACGCTTTCACGAACTCTCTCGCTTGATCGAGAGCTTCCTTCGAGATCCTCCACTTCTTCTTCGCTTCGACGTCTTCTGAAAACGCGCTCTTCTCAGGTCGACTTGACCAGAATTCTGCGGAAGCTTCGATGATAGGAGAAGTGATGGGAGGTTGAGGTTCGGCACCATCGACGGCAGGAGGAGTCGAACGAGCCTTTTCGAGCCATTTGCCCATCTCGGAAGAAGGTTTCGGACCGAGGAAGACGTGAGTTGGGAGAGTGTATTCGTACTGTCGTTGATCGCACAGCTTGCGAGGGTCGAATGCACCTTGTACTCGCACTGTTGTCCAGAGTCGGATCGCGGGGGGAAGGAATTGATTGACCCAGTCGGCGAACGATGAATCCGCGGGCATCTCGGGAGGGTGGAGAATGAGTTTCAGCGAGAGGACGTTGAGCGCCGCGTGGACACCTGCATCGGTACGTGCAGCTCGAGCGAGGGAGACCTGTCCATTCAACGACATCAAACTCTGAGCCACGCAAAAGTTTGACAGGACGAACGGACCTTTTGATGATTTGTCGAATTGTCTTCACTGATAGCTCCCGCTTTGACCAGACCCTTGAAGACCTCTCCTTCAATAGTTTCTGTTCCAGGGTTACTGTATACAGGATCTCGTCACGTCAGTAGCTGTAGGTGAAACTGGAGAGAGAGAAAGATTTGAAAACTGACACTTGCGAACCTTTGTAGTTGATTCCGTTGTACCCGATCAGAGCTGCTACCTTCCTCTTTGGCAGTTTATCTTTCTTGTCCTTGTCGTCGTCTCCCTTTGCGCCCTCTCCTGTAGGAGCTCCTCCTTCTGAATCTCCTTCCTTCTTTCCCCATTGTCGCATATTCGCCTCTCCTTTGCCCGTATTTCTACCTCCCCAACTTCTCGAATCTCCTCCTCCTCTGCCGCCTCGTCCTCCCCTTCCGTTCCCTCGTTTCCCTCTTCCTCCTCCTCCTCGATCTTTCTTCCCTCCTCTCACTGAAGGAGAATCCGTCTCTTTCGGGTTGAACGGACTCGAAGGAGCATCCTGGGTCTTATTGATGTTCGATTCGGTAGCTGCTAAGGTCGAGGCAGCAGTTTTGGGACCTTGATCAGTTCGAGGTCGTTTCGAGGGAGTCGCGGAATCGCCTGCAGGAGCCGCAGAGTCGGCTTCGCGCTTTGTAGAGGACATGGATCTGGCGAATTGTGTCGGCTAGCGCAGGAGGAGAGGTGAAGAGCGCAAACAAGGCGTTCAAAATTTGAATCGCGCAAACAACTTTTCCCCAGCGATACCTTAGGCCTTCCGGGGGCCTCAGTTAGGCACGTTAGACTGAAGAAGCGCGAGCAGAAATTCCACGAATTTTTCGCAAAACCGAACTGAGTCAGGAGTTGCGCGGCTCTCGGACAGAACGGTCGGCGTGGAGTATGCCCAGCACTGTCTGGATGGGGCGGTCGAAGCCTGCATGAGGAAGATGTCGAGGCGCTCGGAGGAGTCGAGATCGAGCCTGTTTGAAACGACATTCCTCGGTTTCGCAAGCTCTCCACCAGGTTTCCACAGCTTCCGAGGGCTGCTGAACATGCTTGGGAAGCTCTAATTAATGTCACCTCGTAAAGTCAGCCAGTGGAGACTCCAGTACAAGTCCGCAGAGAGCCTACGAACGACCGGAGTGAGCACGAGCACTTTTTCATTCCGCCGAAGCTTCGAATGATTTGATGCATCTGTTCGCGTTATGAGTCGGATGTCCTATCACGTCGATTCTCGAGGGAGCCAAAACTGGCTCTCATGCTTCACGAGCGAGAACGCTGAAGACGGAACCTGAAACGTTTCGTTGTCGCTTCCAACTAGACGACTCGTAGCTCGGATGAATGCGACAGCGACGCCTCGCGAACGTTTAGTGTGGGTGTTCTGGATGATTGTGGTAAAGGAAAGATGAACTTGCGAAAGAGGACAAACAAACATAGAGACCTTTGCAAACAGAAAGTGGACCTGACCGCTCGTCTCCCGTTCTCGACGTTCTCCTCCCAGACTCCATTGATCACTCGTCTCCTACACTTGCGATTATCCTGAAAGCGAAGTTCGTGCTTGAAGGGTCGTCTTGAGTTTGCGAGCTAGCTCAGGGTTGATTCCGACAACGACTTCATCGCAGTATCGTTCGATTTCTTGTTGCGTGTAGTCCACCAGAGGTTGCGTTTCCGCCCTTTTCCAGTGTTCTTGCAAATGGCGAGCGAAAACCGTGAAATTGATGAGGAGTTTGTGCAACAGGACGTCCACCCAACTCGGGAGTCGCCGTGAGACACCACGTTGTCGTAGATGAGATTTGACGCAAGCACGAATCCGATCGGATCTCTCCTCACGTCATCGACCTTCGAGGCATGCGCAAGTAGCGAGCTCGAGGATTGATATTCCGCAAGCTTGAGCTTGATTCGGAAAATGTTTCGACGAAAGAGCGTTATCATCCGTGATCGAATGTCTCGCGGTACCGGGGCGGGAGGCTCCGAGCTCTCGAGAATGAGCGTCAAGATAACCTGGGATGCGATGCAAGAAACGACGTAAGCACGAGATGGGACACAGATGAGCGAACCTCGCACGGCCGTACCTCGAGATCCACGACGGTACCACCTCCCGGCGTCTCCAGACATCCTAGTCTCTCGAGCTCTTTCGCTCTTGACGATGACGCGGATCTAGATTGTTCTCGTCGCAGTTCCTTCAAGACCTCTTTCGCTTCGTCGGCTTCCGAATCCGACAAAAGTGGCCACCGGATAGGAGACGAGTTGACTCCACAGAATCGCTTGTGAACGAACCAGATCTGTCAAGATCGAGCGAGTCAGCGGACGAGGATTGAGTCAGAGATCGGAAAGAGAGGCAGATGACCCTTTCCGCCACTGGAAGTAAAGAAATCGAACTGACGAGTTTCTGGTGGTCCGTCGAGCAGAAGTACATCCAACCAGTGCCGTTTGCGCCACAAGCTGAGCATCTCGTCCAACATTTCTTTCCACAGACGACGCATTCTCCTGACTGGTTGGACGGTTGATCAGAGGACATTGACGAGCTGCTCAAGGAGTACAGTGGATGATCGCGATCGAGAGAGCGAGGGCGAGGTTGCGTCAGTCGAGTGAAAAGCGGGAGGAGACAGAGCGGAAGGAGAAAGAGCATAGGAGGAAAAGGCGTCCGACCATCGAGCAAGTACCTCCTCTTCCCGCGGCAAGTCCGCCGCGACGTTCGAACCGATATGCGGTATCTTGTAGAGTACAATCAATCAGACAACGGGAGATATGTTCTGCCAGAACTTGAGGTATAGATGCGAGAGCCCTCTTTACAAAAATCAATATCCTATATTCCGATCTCCACCCTATCCTCCAACAGCCCAGCATTCCAATCCTACCAGCTCGAACTTCCCTCCGTCTTCTTCCTCGCCCTCTCTACCCTGTCCGCTCCCATTCCGACTCGCTCCCGTCAAAGGTTCATTCCCAAACGTTTCACATTTCCCCGTCCAACCTCGTTCCAATCTCTCATCGATCCATAATCCAAACTTCCCATCGTTTCCTCCTCCCAATGCGATCCCTGAGTGTAAAGAAGCATGTTGGAAATAAGTGTTTCGGTAAGTTGGGGGAAAAGTTTTCGTCAGTGGGGAGAGACGAGGGTCTGAAGGAGGTAGAGAGAGAGTCGTGAAGAGGAACCTATTACTCGAAGACGCTGCGAGTCAGTGAGGAGGAGAGTTGGAGAGAGACAAAAGGAATAGACGAACGAAGTCCCATCTCCACCCCAAATTTTGTTCCCAGTCAATAAACTACTCAATCCACTCTTCTTACTCCCCATTTCCGTACTCGAATCACTCCTGAACGCTTCACTAACATACGCTCCAAACACTTTCCCCTTTTCCGTTCTAACAATCAAGACGAATCCTCCTCCTGTATTCGATCCGCTCTTCAACCCGATCTCGACTTTTTTGAATAATGTCAATAGTGATGTCCCATCTCGATCTAAACTGTATAGTAATTTCCAGGTCGAACTGATCCGTAGTCGAGGAGGGAGAGAGGGTCGAAGGGATTCGGCGATCGTTTCGTTCAGGATCTGAGATATTCCGGATCGGACCCCGAGGAGTCGGACGGGTTGAGAGAATGGATCAAAGACGGAGTTGGGCGCGGAAGGAGGAGCTGGGAGGTTTTTGAGATCGTACGCAGAGAGGGAAGATGCAGAAGTTGGGATCGGAGGTTTCGACGATGAAGGAGCGAGAGGAGTCGTCGAAGATCGTCGTGGAGAGGGTTTTGACCGAGCTGAGGGTTCGGGTATCGGAGAAGTCGAGGAAGGAGGAGGGGAAGTGGATAGAGGTGTAGCAGTTTGGAAATCTCCCCATTCTCCACTCAGACTCTTCTCCCTTGTCTTCTTTCGTCTCATCGTCATGGTGGCATCTTCCTCTATCGTACTCGTACTCTTCTTCCACTCCCCTGAAGCCTGTCTCATTCTTCTCGATGCGGCAGAAGAAGTACCAGAAGAGTTACCGCTATTTGAATGAGAATGAGAATCGAACGGGAGAGGATGGAACGGTTCGAGAGTTGGGGAAGTCGCGAGTGGAGGAGAGAATTGAGGTGGAGAGGAATGATCGCCTAGGTCCATGAGAGAGGAGAGTCGACGAGGAGGCGAGAAGGGACGAGGTTGAGAATGCTGAGAATGAGAGTGCGAAGGCGGTGAGGAAACTCGAGAGGAACTCGATGGTGGTGCATCGAAGGGTTGTCGAGAGAGGTCAGACAGGATCTTGGACTGTCTCTCAGCTTGTGCTTTCACTGCAGACGACGCGAGAGAGTTCCCATTTCCGTTCGATGAAGACGTTCCTCCTAGCTCGAGCTGACTGAACAAGCTCAACGGATCTTGATCAGTCGACCTCGTGCCCTTATTCACGTAGTTCCCTGTCGAGGTAGAAGGCGGTATCGAAGGAGGAGAACGATTCGAGTTTGATGACGAAGGAAAGATTGAACTCGAACTCGACGTAGGACTATACGGGTCAAAGTCGGACAAGTCTATTTGGTGGGTCATCCTATCGCGAGAGTCGTGTTATCTCGAGCCGAGGTGAAGCGAGCGTAGGGGGAGAAGTTGAGAGAGTTTCCTCACGCGAACCTCTCTCTCCCTCCTACCTCTCACTCGCCCGATGCACCACTGAACGACCTACACTGGGAGTCATGTCACCAACACGTACACCTTTGTTGAGCAGGACTAGCTCACGTGGCTTAGTCCCCTCCTCTTCTTCTCTCGATACAAACCATTTCTCCTCCTCGAAACCGACTACTCCCTCACAAGGGACCTCGCAATTGAAGGCTCCATCTACTTTCACCCTACTTCCTCCGCCATCTCAAGCGAGTCAATCGACAACGGCGAGGAAGAAACGGAAACTCTCCTCTCAACTTCCCTCTCAATCCCAATCACAATCACAAGGCAATCTCAGTTCAAGGGTACGACCTACTCCAAGACCTATAGGTGAACCACGACCACCTACGGCAACAAAAACCAAATCCACGAAACGGAAGAGTCTCTCAGGAGAATCTCCTTCAACATCCTCACAACACTCTCTTCCCTGCCCCTCTTCCTCGTCCTCCCTCGCTCGAGACTCTCCTCCGCCTCGTCCTCTCTCACCTCGACTCGTCAACTCCCTCGCTCGAACGGATTGGACCCTCCTAGATCCGGAAAACAATTTCCTCCTTTCCTCTTCCCGCCTTTTCCAACTCTCTCACCTAGAACTAGGCGAGATCACGCGACAACAGAATCAAGGGAAGGATCCGAAGTATGGTGGGAGTCGAAGGGAGGGGAAGAAACGAGCTAGAGAGGAATTGGATCGTCTTGAAGAAGAGCGACTAGAGAGATCAGGACAGACGGATAGGAAGGGGAAAGGGAAAAGGAACGGGATGGAGATGGAGGAGAGTGATGTACCGTCTTGGGCGAAAGATAGGGAGGGGATCGAATGGGAAGTTTCTGTTTTGAAGAAACTTTCTTCGAGATTATCGAGACTTCCCTCTTCCTCTTCCTCCGCAACTTCGGGCGCGACTGGAGTAGGGGAGGATTTCATTCCTCTAGTATGGTTGATCGATCTCGAACAGAAAGTCAGGAAAGCTAGTTTGGGTAGTTTGGAATGTTGGATTTTAGGGAAAGAGTTTCCTTGTCGAAAGGTCGTTGTCGTTGGGTGGATACTAGAGAGGGAATGGAGGGAAACGGAAGGGAGAAAATTATGGATCTATACTAGTCAGTTCTTGGTCCACTCACTCGCTCGAGTACTGCAAACTGAGAACTGACGTGCTTTGATCCCAAAGTCGATGATGGAACTGCCTTGGTTCAAGTGATCTGTCCCGTCGAAGACTCTGAACCAACCACTCCCTCCTCCCGTACCTCTACGAAACCCTCTCTCGATCCGCAACTCCTAATTCCGAAAATGTATCTCCCTCGCAAACCTCCCCCTTCTCCTCCTCTCAAGCGTTCCTACTCGATCCTCGAATCCTCCGTTTCGGCCTCGACTACTTTCTCTCCTCAAACCCTCATTCGCGTGGTAGGAACGATCACCCCTCCTCCGAATCAGTATCAAACCGAATTACGAATTACTGCAGATCGAATCGAGGCCGTTCCTCCGATGGAGGAAATGAAGCATCATGCGATCGTTGGGAAACTGTGGGAGGAAGTGTATGCGGGAGAAGTCGATGTGAGGGGAATGTCGGAGAGGATCGAGAGGGAAGAAGAAGAGGTCAGGAGGAAAGAGAGAGAAAGTCAACCGATGAGTACGCCAGGAGGTGGAGGGAGTCAGTATGGAGATCTCAGTAGCTGTAGTGGAGCAAGCTCGGTCGCTTCCACCGTGAGCCATCGGGCCCCTCCATCTCCGAAGATTCGAGAACTGACTCGCGACTTTTGCGTTCTCAGCCTCGTTATCGACCTACTCGACCCGCAAAGCTTTCTCCTTCGGATATCACTCTCCCAAATTTCATCATTTACATCCGACATCATCTTCTCAAACACCACGTCCAAACTTGTTCTTCTTCCTCCTCTTCCTCTCTTTTCGAACCTCCTCCTTCTTCTCAAGGTTCTTACCAATCCTATCATCATCATTCGGAAGCACAGGAGGAAGAGAACGAAAGGAAAGATGAATGGTGTCTACCCTTCGCGATCGACGAGTTGAGGAACTCGAATAAACACTTGGAGTTGTTTGCGAAGAGGTTGAGTCTGGAGAGGGATCGGAAAGAACGGGAGAAGAAGCGCAACGATAGGAAACGACAGAAGCGGAACGGGGATTTAGCACTGTTGACTGACTCGACGAACTCTAAGGAGGAAAGCGTTTGGGTCTCTTCGACGACGGGAGGAGGAGGGAGGGTAGTCAAGGAAGGGAGGAAAAAAGTCGAAATGGGGAGTTCGAAACTCGTCAAGATGTTACTACCTCCACCTTCGTCGGCCACAAGTTGTACCACTCGAACTCGTTCGCAAGTCAAGAGGGAAGAAGACGTCGATTTGGACGAGGAAGAGGAGAAAGAGTTGGAAGGGAGGAAATTGGAGAAAGAGATCAAGAGAAGTTGGGAAGACGCGATCAGGTTGATGAGAAAGAATGGGATGATCGTTGAATATGTCGCTCAGGTCGATGAGGAGGAAGAGGAGGAGTTAATGACGAAATTGAGAGCGGTGAAGGAGGAGGACGTGAACTCTGGGTTACCAGATGAACCGAGCCACGGTAGTGTGCGAAGGGGAGACACGACTCCACGACGTCGACTCGGACAAGGTTGGAAACCTCAACCTACTCCCGGCGAGGCAACTCCTCGCGCTTCTTCCCGCTCAAACACCTCTTTCGTCTCCGCCTCAACCTCGACTACTATTTCTCCGCAGCAGAAGCAACGGCAACGTTTCCAACTCGTCACACCTCTCTCTCTCGCCCCTTTCATTCTCCAACACATCCACGATATCTCCGACTCCCTCCCCTCTTCTTCTCGAAGGAGTATCACCGAAATCGACGTCCGACGCTCGATGTACCGAGACGATCGGTGGAGTTCCGTCGCGAAGTATGGCGAGGTTGTCAGGAGGAGTTTGGAAGTCTTGGAGAATTGGGGAGAGATTGAAGAGAGTGGTGAAGGGTTTAGACTAGCTTAAAGGGAGGGTTCTTATATCATATTTCGTCGTGCCTTATCTGTAGTCAAGGTCTGTTGTCGTTTTGATCGCTCGCGGAGTGAGCAGAGAGAGGAGAGGAAAGGAGCTCGCTCGGACCCTCCTTCTTTCGTCTTTCCTACTTTCCCCGGTCTTGTGGGATCAGATCAAGAGAGTCCCTCGAAGGTCCTTGAGAAAGAAGACGGAAACGCTCGCTACGAGGGGAAGGAAGCCTGAAAGCGGACCAGAAGGGATATTCTCGTCGAAACTCTCCTTCGACACCAACCAATTCACCTACTCTCAAGCTTCAGCTTACAAGAACCGCCAGATTGAACCACACCGTCCAATCATAAACACTACAGGCCCCTCGTTCGCCCCTTCGACTCATTCAACTTCTTCATCTCTTCTGCTTCTTCTCTCGCTTTCAGCACATCCTACCGCCTCAGTTACGAGTCACAAGCGATCACGAGGCTATGGCCTCTAGTCAAGCGTCCACTTCCGCACCGTCACAACCTCGAAAAGAACTCGAATGCGTTGTTTGCGGGAAGAAGTGTTGGACGAGATGCTCAGCTTGTGGCGCGAACGGGACTGAATGGATGTACTTTTGCTCCATCGAGCATCAGCAGCTCGTAAGTAATCGTTCCTTTCGCTCGAGATCTCCGAAGTTCGAGAACCTCACCATCCTCGTCGCTGATTCCCTTCGTTTCGGCAGATCTGGCCCGTTCACTCGCGGTTCTGTGGTGTCAATTCGTCCCCTCTTCGTTGGCCCCTACTGTCAGACTCGGAAGCCGACGCAGCTCGGGAAGTCTTACGAACTCTGCGACGAGAGCAATCTGGAACGTCCACAAAAGCAGGGATCTTGAAGGGATTGGGCTTCGTCGAAGCAGGCAGTGGCGTCACTAAAGCGCAACTCGAGGTAAGGCCGAAATTCGATTCCTGTACAGTCCAAACTCGCACGGACTCTTTCGGAATCGCTGACTTTTTGTTTTTTCGCGCTGCAAGAACGTCTTACCTCACATCCTCGAGGCCTCAAAACCGAGCTTCTCGATGTCGAGTCAGAGTCGATCTACTTTCGTAGCAATTTTCCGTCGAGAAACTTTTCGAATCAAGCGGAGGCTTGCCGAATCATCCCAAGGTTCGACGGATTTGCGACAAAGTGCGGATTGGACGATTCAGGAGACGGCACAAGATGCGGTTGGTGCAGTACTACAACTACGGGGTCTCGTAGACCAACTCTTGCTCTTCTGCAGTTGCGATTCGCAGAGATGGTTCGACATTTTGATGCACAAGATTTTCACCCATTTCGCCATTCTCGCTCGCTACTACGACGATCTCTCAAGACTCAAGAAGCTGCGACCTCTCCTGCAATACACGAGGGAGGAAGTCGAGCGTTTCTGCGAGCAAGTGGTTTTGAAGATCAATCCTTTCCTCGCTCGAAGCATCAAGGAGGCCCTCACGCTTGATCCTGCCTAGCAGTATGGACAAAGTTGGAAATGGGGCGACAACCGGAAGGAGGATCAAGAGAGTTGGAAGCGAGATGAGGAGGCAAATCGGAGGTATAGTTTGTATCGTGAACTTTTCTTGCCTACGGTCCTATTTTTCGTCTCTCCTTCGCGATGATGATCGAGCGTGAACAAACCAAGCCAAACAGAGTCCAGGCTGACTTCGAGACTCGAACGCCTGCAGATAAGCCCGTGGGATTCCATTTCGATTCGAATGCTAGACAACTACATTGACCGAAGGTGATGCTTCTGCGGCTGGACCTGTTGGCAGGACCGCTGGACTTTCTGATCTCGGTGTTGCTGCTGCCGTCGAGGGGTCTTTTGGATCCTCCAGCGCTTCGAGGATCGCAGTTGTTTTCGCGTTCGCAATGCCTCCCTCTGCGAAACATTCTCCAATCAGCGAAAGACTCGTACGCAAGGTAGAGAAAGGTACTCACTCTTGACGACGTATTCCCTGAGAGGTGTTCTCATCGCTGGTTGCTTCTTGACGAGATCCTCCAACCATTCTTTCGGTAATTGTAACAGAGCGGCGAAACTTGCGGGTGCGATCGCCTTCGCGCATCGAATGAACCCTTCCCATAACGCAGGGGTTTCCCAAATCTTCTTCGCGATCAGTCGAGAGAGGAGAGTCGTCGAGACGAAAGGTTGAAGGGATTTGTATGTTGTCACAGCTTGAATGACCTGCGCACAGGAAAGAGTGGTCAGCGCAAGGACAAGATCGTATTTGAGAGATGGGAGATCGCACAGTTCGAAGGAAGAGATTCGGGAGAACCGGTTCGTCGACGATTTGTTGCATGAAAGCAGCGAGAATTTCGGGTCGGAAAGCATCAGCCATCGAGAAGCAAATCGCGATAGCTACGTCGTCACACGAGAGAGTCAGTCGAGCGAACCACGACTGAAGAAAGACAGAGAGACTGAGTCGCACCTTCGATCGTTTGTTTGATTCCGATTTCCTTGTCATGCTTATGAAGGAAGACGATAAGTTCGACAGGTGTAAGGGAGTCACTCCGTGTCCGTAGCGAGTTGACGGAGGAGAAATGAGCAGGAGGAGCGATGATAGAGAGGAAGATGGATCGAATCGCAGCTTTTTGTTGAGCAGTGTTGTCGAGCAAAGCGACGACTCGAGGCAAGTATCGAATGATCTCGTCCTGCGTGACAGCGACTCGAATCATCAGCCATCGTCACTGAATCAGAGAGTCACTGCCACTCACCTTGTGACAATCTGGCATGATGAGAGCGTAAATCTTCGAATCCAAATCTCTCTCGGCCGCGACGTTCTTGATCAATTGAACCATATTTGTCGGTAGTTTTTGTTTGTCGGCGAGAATCTCGATCGTCTTGAGGAGGAGAGCGTCACTACCGGGAGGGAAGTGACCGAATATGTGAAGGATTCCGGGATGTTTGATTCCGAGAGATCGAATGAGAGGTGAGATGAGTTCCGGCATCGACTCTCGAGCGAAGGGCGCCATCCGAGCATATTCGGCAAAGAGTCTGTTCACGGCGAAGCAATTCTTAGCTGGGTCAGATCGGGAAGAGAGCGGAAAGAATGGAAACATACGGATCGAGAAGTTCGGGTTCTTTGACACACAGCGCGAGTAACAGCTCGACGTGTTGAGTCACCTCTCCGATCGTTTTCGGTGGATCCAGCCGGTCGACAACTTTTCCTTCTTTCACAATCGCGTACGGAGGTTTCGGTTCTTCGGGAGGGGGTGTTTCCTCCATCGCCATTTCTTCTTCTCCTTCCGGGTCATGCGTGCCGTCTTCCTCCTTGACGCCTTCCTCCTCTTTCACCGGCTCCGCTTGAAGTCGTTCGAGAAGAGAAAGAGCGAAACCGACGATGATCCCGCTGAGCTCTTTCACGTCCGGTACCCATTTCTTGACGCTCATGATTGCGGCGTTTCGAATTCGTTTATCTGTGGGGGGGATCGAAAAGGTCAATCTCCTTCACGCGTCGAGTTGCGATTGACCAATTTCGAGCTCTCACCTGCATGAGTTGTTAATCCGAGCAAAACGTCCAGAGCCGCTCTTCGCACTGAAGGTCGTAGGATCGCTAACTCTCTCAGCGTTGAGAAACCGAGTTGCATTCTGTAAGCGGTTCGACTCGGTTAGCGAAGTTGCCAAAGATCCGCAAGGTGAGGCGAGCACTCACTGATCGGCGTTGAGACACATCCTCTCGAGTCGTTCGAGCTCTGGAACGGGGATCTCTGGTAGGTCAATCATGAATTGAAAGAGTGCCGTATCTTGATTCGAAGAAATTTCGCAGATGTGCGATAAGAACCTTCCGAGGTAGACGTCGTATGGTCGATTCTAGATTGAGCATAAATGAGCGTGAGCTAAGAGTACTCGGATACTGAAGAGAAGTGAGCAGCTCACCGAAGTTTGATTCAACCGTTTCGAGGCGTACCATTCTTCGTTCAACCACAATCGAGCGAGTTCCATCCTGCGGTATCGATTTTAAATCAGTTCGTGTAACAAGTCCAGTCGCAGAGATATACTCACCTAGCCTGTAAGTCTCTCGTTACATAGTTGAACAAGACCTCCCTCAGCTTCTCCCCTCGTTTCCTTCTCTCATCCTTCTCTTCCTCCGACACTTCTCCCTCTCCATCCATCAGCATCGCACCGCTCTCCAATCCCCTCGTGATCAGCCGACTAACGAGAGGGATCCAGATCCTCTCGTTAACTCCACCGTCAGATCCGGCTGAACAAATCCGTCTCAGAGTCGAGTAGACAAGAGCGTGTTTTGCCGTCTGAGAGAGATCGAGAGGTTCGAGGTCGAAATCGGCCGAGGAAGAGTTTGCGAGGAGAGATGCGGAGAGAGCAAGAGTCGCATCTTCGTTCGATTCTTCCGGTTCAGGTTCAGCCTGCAGAAAGCACGAGATTAGCTCTCAACGCAGATCTTCGGGTTGAAGAGGTAACATACGATTGGTTCAGGAGGTACTTCAGCTTTGATCGAGAGTTCTTCCTCACCCAAATCGAGTTTGAGGGGATCCAACATTCTCGAACTCTCTTCCCGTTCCACTTCCATCGCCGCATTCATCTGCGGTACCACCGGTCGAGGCTCTTCAAACGCTGTCGTCGTCACCGGGGTCGGTACAGGTTTCTCCTCCTCTTCTTCCCCAATCTTTCTCAATTCACTCGGAGGTAATTGCATCTTTACCATTTCTATCGCTCGACTCAATACCGCATCCGGTACGGTTTCGAACGTCTTCATTAGACCATCGACGACGACTTGAATCGAATAATCCGTAGCGAGTGGAGTAGCGGCCAAATTCGCGTCGAGGTCTAGATTCGCAGCGCCGAAAGCTCGAAGGAGATCGACTCCAGGGTTCAGGCGACGTCGTTTCGCTCCGACGGGAGGCAGCTCGAAGGGGAGAGACGGAGCTGAGGAAGAAGGGGCAGGTGGTGTCGAGGAGACAGAAGAGGAGGAAGGAGGGAGTTGTCGTTTTCGGGAGAGGAGTTCTTCTCGTTTCTTGCGTTCGGCGAGGGAGGCGGTTTCGAGTCGTTGACCTTGAGTCGTCAGGAATTGGTTGATTTGTGAGTGGTAGGCCGATGCGTGCGAAGTTCTAACAAGAGGCAGACTAAAGTCAGCTCATTCACCTTTCCGAGACAGGAGACGTTCGTTACCTGAGAAGATGAGTCAACGAGATCCTAATAACTTTCTCTACACTCTTGATCTGCGAATAACTTTGACCCGCAAGAGTCGTCGGAGCCCAATTCGTCAAAGCCGTTACGACCAATTGCGTGAATTGATTCCGAACTTTGACCAAAGCGGTCAACGAAGTCGTCAAAGCCGAAACGAGATCGGCATGAGTCGTCGTGAATAAAGTCGTGATGCATTCTTCGAGGAGTTTCGAGGCTTCTTCTTCGAGGAGAGCGATTTTTAGGAATGGGTGATTCGGTCGACAGAGGGAAAGGTTCGGTTCTTGTGCTTGAGCTCTCGCCAACTATAAGGAACAAACTCAGCTCCAAACAATGGCAGAGCAACAGTTTAAGGCTTCGTCGACTCACTCGAGGATCTGAAGTAGCTCCGCTGTTCGTTTGGGTTTGAATAATCCTCTGTATCACTTTGACCGCCGCGACTTTGAGTCCCAATCCTCCGTTCCTCCACTGTTGCAGGATCGCAGTCTTGACTTGTACTATCCGAGTCCACCAACCTTGATCTCCAGATTGACAGCTAGGTCTCGAGAGAAGTTTAGTGATTGAACCGGGAGGCGCGAAGGAGGGTAATAATCGACTTACGCATATCGAAAGAGGTAAGGATAAGCGGTTGCGAATGCTGACAAGGCCAATTTGATCGTGGAGACGTCTGGAGGAGAGGGCGAAAGTAAGATTCTCGCGATAGGTTCAACAGCTTGAAGCGCGGCTGTTGCAAGCACGAGCGAATCAGTCAAGAGAACATTCGAGAGTGGTTCTGAGAGCAGCAGACTCACCCGAGGCGCGTAGAGCTGGCTGAGTTGAAGGAGAGGAAAGGGAAGAGATGAGAGTGAGGTCTGCAGGTGAAACAGCTCCATTCGGAGGAGGTGCGCCATTGTAGTACGACATTGGTCGTCTAGTTGACCGGTCTGGCAACCACTTCGGGCGGGAAAGTCGGTTGATCGAATTGGAGACGAGAAACGAAATTCGCGAGTCTCGTTTCCCTCCCTTTCCTCAACTCTATCGATCAATGGTGCGTGTTTGCCTGGCTGTACTCTGAGTATAACTGCTGACCTATTCTTCCGCGCACAGGCTGCAAACTGTTGGTTCCTCTCCTTCTCCCCCCCCGCATCGCATCATCATCATCTCTCCCCTCTCTCTCCTCTCGAGCCCCTCTGCTAACAACTTGCATACGCTCTCACAGCACAAGGTATCGCTACTCTCCTCGACGCAGAGAAGGAAGCCGCTCAAATCGTTGCCAAAGCGAGGGAATGTACGTACCTCCTCCCCCCCGTCTCTCCTCTGTTCTCCTATCTGACGATTCGTATGATTGGTCTAGACCGAACACAACGATTAAAGGGAGCAAGGGAAGAAGCGAGTAAAGAAGTAGAAGCCCTAAAGAAGAAGACGGAAGATGAATTCAAACAGTTTGAATCGCAGGTTCGTCTCGTGCTCTCTTGGTCCTCGTACCAGAATCCAAGACGAGCTTGTCGTATGTAGCACTCGAACGACAGCAACGAATCTCAAGACCAAGTGAACAAGTCGACTTCGGAACAATTGGAAAAGATTCAATCTTCGTTCGATAACAACAAGTCGACCGTCGTAGATCAACTGTTGGAACGTGTCGTACAGGTCAACGCTCAACCTCATCGTAACCTCACTACTCGCGCCTAGACCAGTGCCCTGGTTTCTCCCCTTCTTGCTCAACTTTTCGCAGGTATATCGAGGATCCCTCTCGTCAATGTCGATTGTTCCCCGCGACTGACCATGAGTTCTCACCCTTTCGACGTACAGTCTACACGGCTTTTCGCGCGCATCTTTCCTTCCCTCTTCGTCCGAAATCTGTTTCAATTCTATCAATCGCTGTTTCTACACTTTTCCCCCTTTTTCGTTCCTTCAGTTGTAATTTCGAATTCATACCGCATATCTCTCATGGGAGCCTAAGCGAGACAGCGAGACAGACGCGTACGATAGCTCATTTCTCGAAACAGCAGCAGAAAACGAAAGAGATCTTGCAAGAGCTGTTAAAGCATTGCAAAAGGTGCGCAGCACATACGCACTCCGTAGGGGAGTGAAGGAACATAGAATGGGTATGTCGTTCTGGGAGAGAAAGAACGAGGGGCGGAGGTGAGGGAGGGAGGAAGGGAGATTTGAACAGAAACGAAAGAGAAATACCAACATCAAAAGAGAGAGATCGAGAGAGCGAGAGTGCGTAGTAGATCACCCGACGCGCACACAAGAGAGAGAGAGAGAGCTAACAAACGAAATAAAGAACCCTAAAACACAAAAACAAAACTAAACTGAAAAGAGCACCTTTTACTGAATTATTCCCTCTTTCTGTTCACCATTTTTGGAATCTGGAGGTCTAGTTACTGTTTTGTTTGCGGGGTAGGGAAGTTGCGAGGGAGGTAAAAAGGGGTCACATTGGCGGTGATTGAAGGGAAGAGAGGGAAAGTGAGAGGTGTAGAGAAGAGTCGATTCTGGAGAATTACTTTGCTTGTTGACGTCCTCCTCCTCCAGCGGTTCTTGCTCCAGCTCCGGCTCCTCCTTGTTGTTGTTGACCCCTTCCACCCTGATTCCTCGGTCCTTGACCCCCAGTTCTGTTACCCTGATTCCTCTGTCCCTGTCCATCCTTCTTCATTCCTCCTCCTCCTCCGCCAGTCGACGATTCTCCCGTAGGGTTCGATCTAGGTTTCGGGGGAGGTCTCTCGTTGTGAGGTTTCCTCTCGACGACGTTGATGCGGGCTTTGTCGCCAGAAGGAGTTTCAAACATGATTCCGTTTTCACCTCCGTCTTGATGTCTCATTGAAACTTGAATCGCTTTACGCGCGTCGTTCAGGTTGATGAATTCGACAAATGCACATGCTTTCTGAATTCACTCGAACAAACTCGCTGTCAGTGGAGATGGGAGAAGGAAGAGAGGAAGTGAGTGGAAACGAACAGATCGAATAATGTCGAGTTCCTTCAAAGGTCCAAACCGAGTCGTCAAAACTTCTCGTAATTGTTTCTCAGTAACGTATTCCAAAACTCCTTTGACGAAACAGGTAGGTTGTACGACGGCTTGAACTTGGTCAGAAAATTGAGTTTGAGATGATGATCCTCCAGCTTGAGCGTTCGAGGTCGAAGCTTGTTGAGCGTTCGAAGATGAAGCGGCAGGCGAAGGCGTAGCGGATTCAGCGGGTTTCTATCATAAGAGCGAGTCAGACAATGCGACAGAATAGAGAGAGAGTGCGAAAGACTCACTTGGACGGAAGCGGCTTTGCTGAAAGAACCCCATTTCGTAGCAGAGCCTGACGCAGCCAAACTAGCCCAAGATTTCGGTGCGGTAGGAGCAGCAGGAGTCGGAGCTGGGGCTTGCTTAGGGGAAGCGACGGGTTGAGCGGGAGTAGGAGCGGGAGGAGCAGGGGCGGAAGAAGTCGAAGCTTGAGGAGGGGACGATACTTCAGAAGTCGGTTTCGGTGCCTCTTCTTCCTTTTCAGCCTTCTTCACTTCTTCAACGGGAGCGGGAGCAGGTGCCTCGACTTCCTTCTCGGCAACGGCGGGAGTAGAGACTTCGTTCGATTTGTGTTCAACGGCCGAAAGAGGTTCAACGACGACGGGCTTAACCTCCTCCTCCTTGACCTCCTCTTTCTTTTGTTCTACCTCCTCTTCTTTCGGTTCCGCCATAACAGCATCTCCATTAACGTGGCCGTTGGGTTCTTGCGACGATTGAAGAGGTTCAGCTTCGACGGGAGTCGATTCCTCCTCCTTCTTCTCAGGTTCTTGTTCCTCGACGGGTTTCACATCATTAAAGAGAACGCTTCCAACACTTGCAGGAGTAGTTCCCTCCGTCGTAGTCGAAGAAGTAGGTTGTTCATCCGGAGGAGTCGAAGTCGATTTTTCAGCAGTAACGGGAGCCGAAGCGAGTTCTTCATCTCCTTCTTCCTTGATGTATCGACAGATATCGTTCAAGACAAAGTAACCGTTGGGTTGTTCAGCGAGGAAGAAAGTTTGAGCGAATTTACGCCAAGGTCCATTCGAGTTTGACATTTCTCCAATCACTTGAACGATGATTCCTCCTTCGGCAGAAGATTGACTGTCAACGTTCGAGATGTAGACTTTGCAATCCTCGAATCCGAGCGACATGATCTTGGCGTGGATTTCCTAGCGAGAGAGAGAGAGAGAGGAACGAGGTTCAGTCCAAAGTCGAGGAGAGGGAGAGGAGCTGGGCTCACGGATTGACCATAACATGCAACAGTGTCTTCCCCTTCAGTCGAATGGATCAAAGTAGACCGTTTCGTGTAGAAACAGTGTAAACGAGCTGGATCTTTGTTGAGGTAGGAATAATACTGGTGGCAATCCCGCGCGGTCAGCCAGCTAGGTCATACGAACTCTGAGGAGGAGTATAGTGAGCTCACTTGAGAGAGGAATGCCCATCCGATGCGAGCAGAGTCGGTAGCGTCGTTCGCTTTCGCCATTTGACTGCTCGACTCACACGAGAGAGTCAGCTCGCTCGATAATCTATATAGTTCAAGTATCGGCTTACGCTGTAGAATCGGCAGCGGCGGCCATGATTTTTGAAGGAAGAAGTTGAAGAAAGAGTGGAGGAGAGAGAAGAGAGAAACTTGAACGAGCCGGTCTCGCAACCACTTTCGCACATCTCTCACTTGTCAAGACTCGTGACAGAGTGCACTGATACAGAGAAGGAGCTTCCAGAATCAAGGCAAACCAAAAACAAACTACTGATTGACGATTTTGAATTTTCTATCTCCTCGAATAAGATTTCGCACCACTCGCTCTCCTCGGAGGCGGCGAGGGCGACCTCCTCCTTCTCGGTGGACTCCTGCTCCTACTCCTACTCAAGCTCCTCGACGGACTCCTCGTAACTCGTCTCCTTCCTTTGACCGGTACCGGACTCCTGCTTCGACTTCTCGACCTTGACCTTGACCTTGACCTCGACCTCGATCTACTGATTCTCATCTTTCGCCTAACCGGACTCCTCGACCTCGACCTACTGTAACTGAGACTCCCAGTCCTCGATCTTCCTCTCGCCTTCGTCGGAGGACCTCTCCCTCGAGGGGGAGGCGAAACTCGGCTCTTCGTTCCTCCGGATCGAGCTGGAGGTGGAGGAGGTGAGAGAGGTTCGAGGATAGCCGTAATAGTTGATCCATCGATTTGTCCTCCGTCCATGTAAGCAGCGGCTTTCGAAGCGGCAGCACTCGAAGCGAATCCGATCCATGCGGTTCCCTTGTGCGTACCAGCTGAGCCCGATGGATTCCAGACACCCGTCAGCATCTTGCAACCCTGTGAGTGACTGGAGAGAACGCAAGGAGCTCACTCTTCTTGTCAATTGGGAGGTCGATATCGAGAATCTTTCCGTAAACATCAAAGATCTCTTCGAGGTGACCAGCCGTAACGTTCTTTGTTAACTTCCCAACTTTGATCGTATCTCCTTCGGGTGTAGGCGAACGGGAGGGGGATCTAGCATTGAGTTGGAGTGAGCATGAGCAGCAATCGAGTGAGAGAGGAAGAGGCAGAACTCACCGAGAACGCGAGAGGGAACGATCGCGAGGTGAGGGTGATCTAGGCATACTGGCGACTAGACTGAATCGGTAAACGCGCTAGAGAGGGAGCTGTTCCGAGTCGAATAGTTTCATCAGCTCTTGTTGATCATTGTCGAGAAGAAGGACACGAAGCTCACGCTGGACGGCTCAGACAATGTACTACAGCACTCGAAAGTAGTTGAGTGTATGTCGGCACGATGAGGGTGAGTGGTGAAAGGTGAACCGAGAACTCGTCGTCGCTCACAAATTCCATCATTTCCTCACGATGCATAAACTGAAAGCAGGTCGCCGTTACCTCGAGTGTGTGATGTGACAAGCGCAGACTCCTCACCACAGAAAAGCGAAAGCAACTGCCGATTAAATAGTTTTCGAATCAAATTTCTAGTCAAGCTGCGATTCTCATGAACGACGACGACGACAAGCTAGCCAGCTACAAAGAGCTCTTCCTCTTCCTTCTCCACTTCCGTCATCACGACCGCATGAGGGTCTACCAACTTGTCCACGAAGAAGTATCGAATTCACTTTTTTTACTTTCTCCAACGAGCGAAGATTGAATCGATTGATGGACGTAACAGAGGTAATCGACGTAAGAGAACTACACGATGTAGAGTGTCAGTCTCACTGCAAGCAAGGAGCAGAAGGAGAGACTCCTTACTTGTTCGTTATTCGAGTCTTCGATGAGCATGTTTGAGAATTCAATTTCGGTACCATCGATATTTTGTCGAGCGATGAGAACGGGGAGTGATCGACCGGTTCGTTCTTCAAAGCAAGAGAGAATGTTTCGCATTTGGGCAGAAAGTCGGGTCGGTAGATCGGGGAGAGTCGTCTGCGAAAACGAGAGAAATTAGCACGCAGGAGAAGGAGCGAAAAGGAAAAGACGAGGAACTCACCATTCGGGTATCGAGTTCGTCTAGGTTTTCAACTGCATACAAATCTTGTAAGATCGCAGGAGATACTGCTTGTCCGAGCCATAGAATCGCTTTTTCTCCATTTTCTGCGATGATGAATCATCTTCTCAGTCTTCGATTCTTCCGAATCAGCGACTTGAGATGAGATTCGACTCACCGACGAGATAGGCACCATGAGGTTCCATCCTCGCGTAACTACAACGAATCGCTTGAGGCATGACGAGTCGACCCGTTTCATCGGGGAATCCGACTTCGTCAGGGAAGAGATGAACGGCGAGCATTCTCGGGTACAACATCCGAACGGTCGCGCCGACTCCCGAACTCTTGACGTGTCTCATGTGCCATGTTCGAACATCGGATGCGACGGCTCCTCCTGTGATGAAGCGAGAGGTATTAGTTTTCATCCCTTGAATGACTTGACAAGCCTCGCTCTCACCTTTGAGTGCTTTCGTCTTCATGAGAGCGAGAGCATAAAGCGGGAACAATTTGAATGATTCGGGTAAGATGAGCTGGGATTGAAGACGAAGGACTAGATCAGCTTCGAAGGAGATCTAAGTCCAGAAGTCCAACTCACCTGAGCAGGAGAAGTTGAAGAAGCGCAATGTTTCCGATAAGCGAGTAGAGTCTTGACACAACTCTCGGTCAAGATCTCCCTCACGATTCTCAAACTCTTTGAATTCGTCTGCGTGATCGATTCCTTCGCAATGAGAGCGATCGTCGTATCCATATCCGCATACCTAAACACGTTGTTGACGAGGGAAGTGACGGGAACGGCGATGTTGTGTACTCGAACTCGTCGTTGACCAGTAGCGGAAGTGTACAGAGCGGCACATTGGAAGTAGGCGTCGGATTTTTCGTCGAGTTTCGATTCGTGTTTGATTCGGGCTGCGATCGCTTTGTCGGCATCGAGAGTACCAAATTCGAGATCTGTGATGTTGCGTTGGAAGAAATTGCCGAAATGATCCGAAATTCGAAGACCTGTCGAATGTTGAAAGGAATGAGAAAGAGGAGTCGTCTCGAGATTCAGTGATGAGAGAACTCACCGTTTGAACACCGAATCCTCATTGTGACACTGTAAGCTGTTTCCCGTTTGACCACTCTTCCAATCTCTTCCCTCAGTAGTTGACCATCTCGAACTGGATCGAATCGAGGGTGGAAGAACAAGTCGCCTCCCGTTAAACCCGGTAGAACACCTGTGATGACACATCTCTCAATACTGCATTCGCTCGCGATTATTAAGACGTCGACTCACCGAGGGTAGCAGCATCAATGTACTGAGAAGGGAAGAGGAACAAATTGATTCCGATTCCCGCTTCGACGCACTCTTCCGCGCTCACTCGATAGAAAGGATCCTGAATCGTGAACAAAGTCTTCTCCTTATCGGTTCCGTACAGTTTCGGATCTTCTCGGTGTTTGAGCGCGCCAGGTCCGACCGTCGGTAAGGAAGTTTGGAAAATGTTCAGTTGACCTCCGAGGTTTTTCTGTTATCCATCAAGAATGTCCTCAGTCAATTGCGAACAGGCAAGGACTGAAGAAAGTAATGACGGACGAGTGATAACATAGCCGCTTTCAGAGGTCCAACGATCGCAGCTTCGACGACTGAAGTTTCTTCCACGAGTTTCGGTAAAGTATCGAGCAGGCTCTCAATCGCCGGTCTATCGGGGAATGGTAACGTCACTACACACTCGAAAGATGTGTGAGAGAAGATCCACTCACCTTGATTCGATCGGATCGACGAGGAACCCTTCTCGCAGAGGAACAAACATATCGCTGATATCGGGCACGACTAGCATTTGAGCTTGTTCGAGACCAGCCTGATCCCGCCAAAACCTCTCAGCAATAGAAAACAACGTCTGAGAGGAGTGTGGGCTCACCTTGAGATTGTAGAACTGAACGCTCTTATCAAAAGTGATGATCGCAACTTTCGCTCCTTCCGGTAACCCACCCCGACTCTCTCCGTCCCCATCAACTGCTCCCTCCGCCGTCGACTTCTTCCCATAAAAGATCTCTCTCAACCCTGCAACCGCTTCCTGCACGACTCCACACCTCACACTCGACCAACTGACATCGATCGCGAAAATGTAATGTAACGGAGTTGGTTCTCTCGGTAAAGAACCCGGTTGAGTCGGGTTGTCTTGGACCCAGTAATCTCGATTGACGGCGAAATCAACGGAACCGAGTCGGAGTTCGGGGCGTTGATCGAGATCCATTCGTCTTTGTGACATATCGAGATGCGAAAAGTATTCCGGAGCGACTGATCACAGGTTCACGAGTGTCAGCCTACACAGGCGTAGAGAATGAATGGGAGTGAAACGTACCCTCAGTAGAAGCACCACACAAATTACACAAGAACTTTTGACCTCCTTCGACGAAAACACACCAAGGGTTGACGTATCCTCTACACCTCTCGCAACGTGGTGGACCCGTTTCACCGAAATCTACGACGGGTATTGTTCCTTCCTCGGGACGTAATTGAGCGAAAGGTTGAACGACTAAACCGAGAGGAAGTTGAGATGCGACGGCGAGATCGTCCGATAGGGGGAGGTTGTAGGTCGACATTCGGAGGAAACGAGGATTGCAGTTACCTACAAAGCGAGGAAGCGAACCAGTTATTGTCCTGCGCGGAGAAGAGAGAGAGAGAGAAAGCTCACCTTGATCAATCGCGATGAATTCAGTATTCGATAAAGGAGCGGCCATTCTCGAACAAGTCAAGTACGGTTCGACTCTATACAAGCTCTGATCCGCCTCTTGAACCGCCACCGGGGAAGGGATATGATCGGGATCGATTCGAATTCGTTGTTTCGGAGGAATTCGTTGACCCGCCGTATGAGGAGGTTGAGGAATTCCCGAGATCGGTTGAGGTTGTTGAGAGGGTTGGAATGATGCTGGAGGGGCTTGGGAAGGATGAGGAGGGTAATCCTGAGCGGCGGAAGGACCGGGACCTTGCGAAGCATTTAGCTGTTCTTGTTGGAAACGAGGATCTGCTTGTTGTTGCTGGAATTGCTGATTCATCGGCTGCTGCATTGCTCTAAGATCCATCTGCTGCTGTTGTTGTGGTTGTTGTCCTTGTTGGGGAAAGTAGGAAGAAGGAGCTTGTTGCTGCAGATCGTTCGAAGGAGGAGGCATCGGTGAAGGTCCTCCTCCCGGTCCTGGACTAGCTCCTTCGGCGTGATAAGCTCGAGCTGAACGTTTTCCTCTTGCCGGAGCTACTACCGGACCTGGACTCGAGGCGGCGGAATCGACACCCTGAGGAACGCGTCCCGAAATTAGATTGAGTGAAACGGCGATCTCAAACGAAGGAGACTTACGGGAGTAGGAGGTTGCAAGTTCATACTCTGCATTCCTTGATTCATCTGATCCATCACTGGGGGAGACATTCCTCTTTGGAAAGCTGGAGACAGTCGACCGGCATTCTGAGAGGCGGAGAGGGGAGGGTTCAACTGATGAGGATGCGCGGCGGGAGGAGCTGGGTGACCACTGTACGATGCAGCCTGATGTTGGAAAGGAGGCGCTTGACCGTGTTGGAGTGGAGCTTGGTGAGTTGCAGGAGGATGAGAGTAAGATTGTGGGTGAGGAGGGAACGGAGGTCGACCGTTCGGATCCATCTTGCCTAACTGCCTTCTCGACTAACGAGATCTCGCTGGGTCTGTTCTAAGTCGAAGTCGTGTAAAGAGCGATGAGGGAGAACGAAACGACGTGTCGTGACCAACGTCGTGACTTTCGTCAAGATTTTCGAACATCGCAACAATCGAGCGGATATGCGTTGTTTACGATTGATTGTAATAGTATCAGTCTCGCCAGGGAACGAGCCTCCAAAATTACGGAGGCAGGAGAAAATCCTGAATGTCGTCGCTCAACTTTCGTCGTTTCGGGCGTCAACTTTCGCCTAGAGACGCAGAGTTGTCCCAGACGGAAATTTCTGCGGGAAGTGACTAGCAAGTCCAGTCGCCGCAGAGAGGATGCGTCCGCAGAACGGATGAGAAAATGAGCTTTGCGAGAGGAAAGAACGGCTCTGGCGTCTGTCTCCGGGACACAACGCACTGAAATCTTCCTCCGAGCGGTATATAAGCCACAGATCGATGCGTCAGGGGTTGGAAACGAGCTCAACTCGGACCTTCACGTCGTCAAAGGAGCTGTCGGGAAAATGACAAAGCTTTGCTGTGCGATGATTCGGCTTCAGCTCGAGGTGGACCAGAGCGGGGGAGGGACCACAATACTTTGATGGACGAGGTCTCATGGGAGCGGACGGAATCGTGGATCTGCCGGGCAACAGGGTGAATCGAGCTCGAAGCGAAGAGTCGATTTTTTCGAGCGGCGCCTTCGCCCTCATACGAATGACAAATGATTACATCTACCATAATGTAGCAAGAGCAGGTATCCTCTGAGCGAGTACGTGTCTCCGGGAGGCCTTAACGAGCAAGGTGAAGAGTCGAAGTATCGAGAGAGCGAAGGAAGCAAGGACCCGATTGATTCGGCACAGGAGTGTGGCACGGCACCAGATGCAGAGGCAGAGCAGATGACGATGCTAGGTCGAGATATTCGATCGAGTGAATGGCAGGAGAACAAGAGATGGAAAGGAGGTTCGTTCCCACCTCCATCTCACCACCAACTCTCCTCCACCAGAGCGACCTGTCCTGCCACCGAACAACTAGTGCAGTAATCCATAGATGGTACGCCGCTCTTCCACCGCTCGTTCGAGAGGATCTCGCTTACCCCCTGTCCGCTCCCGAATCTGATGATGAACAGAGTTTCCAAGACCTTGAACGAGGATTAGGCGAGCGAGCACCTTTGGCAAGGGATGCAGGGATCTCAGAAGGTATGGCACACTCGCTCCCTACCTCTTGTTCTCGGGATGACCTCATCCTTTCTCTGTCCCTCATCTCCCAGAACAAGACGAAGAGTTCCGTAGATTAGCAAGATCCCTCTCTACACAGACACACAAGATCTCTGCGAATACGGCGGCGATCTCGAAACTGGTTGAACTGTTGGGAACTTTGAAAGATAATCCGACTCTGAGAACGAGGCTGTTCGTTGACTTGGCTCTACTCCTATGCCTTCTGTGGGGCACAGCTGAATGTCGAGAGTTTGTTGAGGACAGGCACGATTTGACGGAATCGACGAGAGAGGTCTTGAAAGGTTCAACGTTCGATGTGAAACGGTTATCGGATTGGAAACTCTCACCTTCCGACGTGAGTCAACCCTACTCTCCAGTCCTTCCCCAGTAGTCACTCATGCTGACGTAAGCCCGACGAAACAGAGACAACATAAACAAGAGCAACAGAAAATCTCAATCGACTTCCAAAGAGCTCTCGAATCGTTTCAAACCGTCTCGAGAAAGAGCGCCGAGAAACAGAGGCAGTTTGTTCAGAAGGCGAAGAGGACGGTAGAGGCGATTGATTCTGGAGCGATTTCACCGAGCGAGATAGAGTGCGTCGAGGAGAAAAATCACCAGTTTCCTTTGTCTCCGAGACTGACGAAATTGTCGAATTCTGCTTTCCGCAGCTCGACTGGCACTGCTCAGTTACTCGAGCTGTCAGTGCTACCCTATCGCTCGCTCCCTTGAGCCCTTGATCGCTGACGAGTTGATAATTTCCTCGCAGACAAACAACCTCGGATCAGATCAACGACGCCGACTTGCAATTCCAAGAACAACTGATCCAAGAACGCGAAGGAGAGATCGAACAAATCGAACAAGGTATTACCGAACTGAATCAAATCTTTAAAGATTTGGGTCAAATCGTGGGTGAACAACAAAGCATGATCGGTACGTCTACCTCCTTCCTCCTCTTTAGCTCACAGAGATTGACATTCATAAGAGGATAGATAACATCGAAACGAATGTACAATCCGTCGCGAGGGATACTCATGGTGCTTCGACGCAATTGACAGAAGCTCATGCGTATCAACGGAAAGCGGGCAGGAGAATGTTTTGTCTCCTACTCGTCTTCTTACTTGTTCTTACCGTTGTTCTACTCGCTGTGAGTCACAATCCTCTCCCTATCTTCTGTGTGGATGGGAAGCTGATCCGGCTTCGTGGCTATCAGGTTTTCTCGTAATCGACTGACTCTTCCCGTTTCTGCTTTCTTTCTGTTTCCCGAAGTACCTACTAGTTTTTCTGTTGTGAATCATATCCTATCAGTGCGATCTCTCACTCAAGTCCGCAGCACCTCAAGATCTGCGCTCTCTCTCAAGCGAGAAAATCAGACGAGAGCGATGAAAACTCGAGCTGGATACTGAAGGTTCCACATATACCACAGATTAGCAAAGAAGTCGGAGCTACAAACAGAGAAATAGGAGCTGTCTATAGCTGTACATCGAGAGTTCTGATCATTCCATCTTGACCCGCCGAAACAATCTGATTCGAACCCAACCATTCCAGCGATTTCGCTCCTCCTTTGTGGCTGTGAGTGAACAACAACTATCTATCAGTCTCTATCTCATGACAGAGAGAGATATAGAAATAGAGACACTCGACTCACACATTCGGTAAACTGACAACGGTCCCAGGTTTCGCGACCGAATAAATCGAGATGGACTCGTCCAACGACGCCGCGGCACAATGAGTTCCCTCTTCGTTCCATCTCAACGCCTGTACCCTCGCCGCACCACTCCATCTCGTCGATACGATCTCCCCATCCGTCTTGTAAAGCGGTACATGACCCGTCGAAAGTCCCACGGCGAGATGTCCATTCTTGGGGGAGAAGGCGACGGCCGTGATTGCGCTACGGAGAAGGATCGCTTGGATTCTAGTGGGGAGTTGAGGGTTCGAAACGTCGTGAATCGCGAGAGAAGAATCCTCTCCACCGATCGCGATTAGGTTTTCGGTTGGAGATGCGGCGATACAGACTGGAGTAAAGTTGAGAGGGAGTGAATAGATCTTTTCGAGGTTTGGGGAAAGGATCTCGAGGGAAGTCGAAGTGAGGAGATAGAACGTATCGTTTGAACGCGAAACGGCGAGCGCTTTCGGTTGAGTACCGGTCGGGAGGGAAACGCCCGTGAAGGAAGTCGAAGTGAGTTGTTTGATCGTGTCGTCGAAGGAAGTCGATACGAACGAGTCTCCTCCAACTCGGATCACATCGACGATTTGACCAGAGTGTCCGGTTCCTGAGATCGGTTTCATTTCGCCAGTTTTCGAATCCGTTGCGATTAAGCGTCCGCTCGAGTCGCCAGTGATGAATGTATCATTCGAAGAAGAGACGGTGAGAGCAGTGAGAGGATGTTGATGACCTTTGATGACTCGAACAGGAGTAGAAGATTTCGGGTCGAGGACGTTGAGATCTCCCGAGAAACTGAGTGAAACGAGTTGATCTCCGACGAAAACATTGCCCTATATGATACGTGAGTTCCTTTACCCCCTATACGATGATTCGTGAGAGGGAGAGAGACCCACGACTTGTTGCTGTTGTAAATCGTCTCCCTCGAAGTTCCACTTCTGTACAACCTTCTTCCCCTCTACATCCCACAATTTGACGCTCTTATCTGCCGAACTCGTCGCGAGGTATTTACTATCCCTTGAGAAGCTCGCGGCAAACACTCCCTTTTCATGAGCTACTCCCCCATTTCCATCGACGAGGGCTCCCTTTTCTTCTCCCGATACTCCATCGTACAGCCAGACTTGACCATCTGATCCAGCCGAGACGTAAAGTGAACCATCTGGACTGTACGCGACGGATTGAACGAATCGAGAATGTTTCCTCGAAGTCGATTGATACTTGAATGGAACTCCCGTTAGGAAAGCCGTCGAGAAATCGTCCGAACCCGTCCTGCATCACTGTATCAGTCTCCTGTCCTCCTTCTCGAGACGGGCCAGAGTGACTCACGCAGCTTTGAAAGGACGATTTGGACGAATCGCGACCGCATTAACCGCTTTCGAATGACCCGAAACCTCTCCGATCGAACCTCCCGTATCCAAATTGAAACTCGCGGCCCAACCACTCCTCCCTTCCCCTCCAACAATGATTCGTTTCCCTTCCCCATCGACGGCGATATCGTTGATTTTGGCTAAAGGTTTCGCTTCGAGTTTGATTGAATAGTTTCCAGTTGAATCCCATACTTTCAAAGTACCGCTAGAGTCTCCGGAAGCGCAGTAGTAAGACGAGAGAGGTCGGACGACCGTCACGGGTGAAGGGTGGGAGAAGAGGAGAGGGGGAGAAGTGGAAGTCGGGTCGAGTGATCGAACAACCGCCGTTCGACCGGATCCGTACGCGATACATTTACCATCGGGAGTAGCGTAGAGCTTCGTGGCTGCTCCTCGCCTGTGCAGAGTCAGAGAAGAAGGGTTGAGTGAACACGTTTCTCCTGTCATCGAAACAGGGACCAGTGAGGCTTACGTGGTAGTGGGAGCAGGGACAAATACAGAGTTGGGTGTGATCGATCCTTTCGTGGCCATTGCGTTCGGAGATGAGCGGTGAGAAGTGAAGGGAGAAAGCGATGATGCTCAGTTCGGTCCGATCACTCTTCGCAATCTCTCAAGTTCGAGGACACTCTCGCTAGCATAGTATGTCTCTCAGCAGGGGACAGCGAGTTGCGAAACAGAACGACGAGTTTGAGAAAGTTTTCGTTTTCTTTCTCTGTCTATTTAGGCGGAGACATCTACTGCCCTTCTCCCTCTCGCCCTTCCAACCGCTTCAGGAGTTTCCATACCACTAGTCTTCTTGTTACGTCTCTGTCCCTTTTCCTTTCCGAAACCTCCCATATCTGCGCAACCGTCAAAGTTTCCGAGTCAGCTTTGTCGCACGCAGACCGAGACACAGTTACTAGGAAGAGCTCACCGATGGGGTTTGATCCACCGTGTAGCATCGATACAGCGAGTTTAATGACTCGAGTACCGTTACGAGAACCGTAAACTTTTGCCGAAAGATCTGAAATTCCAGCTGCTTTCGCGACTTGATGAATATAAGGGTTGACTCGTAAACCGAAACCTGACGAGCCCCAACCTCATGAGCACACAGATCGTAATTTGAGAGTAGGAACAGAGGACATACCAGGTGGTCTCGACCTCATTTCGATTTTACAAGTTCCGAAATTACTCTTCATCGTTCCCGAAACGGTCCTATCCTCGTACCTCTCTACATAATCCATACTCCTAACTGCCTGATTGAACGCTTTCTGTACCGCCTTGTTCGCCGTATCATCCTTTCCTTCTCCAACTCCTACTAATCCTTTCCCATTTCCAACGACTACTAACGAGTACATACTAGGCATTTTACCTTTACTCTTCATTGTTACTACCCTTTTCACGATCAATGGGAATCGATATAACCCTCGGATTTCACCAGGAGATAGATGAGTGAGTTGAGCGAGGTGAGAAACTGAATCATCTTCTCCAGGTAATCCGTCGAGTAAATCGGGCGAAGGTCGCGGTTGAACGTAACCTCGGTTGTTAGGGGTGTCGTTGATCAAAGTTACGGATACGTTGTGCTTCGAGTTGGGGGAGAGTCGAGGAGAGAAAGTTTTGGAGGGATGAACGTCGAGAACTGGGTCGAACGCGGAGAGGTCAGAGGAAGAGAGGGATTTTAGGTAGCGTAGATGTTCGGCATGAAGTTCTGGGCGAGATACGGGAGGAGTTTGGGTCGTCGTTGTTGAGGGAGGAGAAGATGAAGAAGAGGAAGAGGAAGCGAATGATCGGGCGATAGAGGGAGGGGTAGGAGTGAATGACCGGGCTAGTACTGTTGCTGATCTCCTCCACGACATGTTTTCAGCAATGATAGTCAAAGAGAAGAGTTCGGTCGCAGCGTTCGTCTTCGATTGAATATTGATCGCGCTCTGAATCCGATCGTCGCTCTCCCTCTTCCCTATCTCTTTCGGTTTCTCCTTCGTCTGTGCCTGGTGGGGGATAGCTCGCGATGAACCATACTCCTGATCCCGTAAGTCCGCTCTTTCCTCCACCCTTCCCCTGTCTCTCGTTCCTTCGCTCTCTGCGTCCCTCCATCCTTTCTCGCTCGGCCGTCCCTGCAACGAAACTGATTCGTTCCTGCTCACGAGTACAGCCAGAGGAGTTGGATCGACCCATGAGTCGAGAGTCTCTACCTCCCGGCCACTTTCAGTTCGCTCCTCCTCTCTCGACCTCTCGATCAGCTTCTCCGTTCCTCTATCCCGGACCACTAGATCACATGCAGCAACAACACTTTCAACAGCCTCCTCCTCCCCCTCAATTCCAGCAGCAGCAACAACGATCAATCAGCAGTCAAAGATCACAGAGTCCTTACCCGAATCTCAATCCGCTCCCTGTTCAAGATACGAGGACTCAGTTGTTCGTCTCGAACTTGCCGTTCAGAGTTAGATGGCAAGACTTGAAGGATTTGATGAGGAAGTGTGGAACCGTTCTCAGGGCAGACGTCGCGCTTTCGCCAACTGATGGGTAAGTATCTCTCTCTCCCTCTCTCGAATCTCCCAACTCGAGTCCCGACTGACCACTTCGTTCATACAGTCGAAGTCGTGGATTCGGAGTAGTCTTGTTCGCACGAGCAGAAGACGCCGCGAAAGCGATTGGAGTCTATCACGGTTACACCTGGCAAACCCGAGTGCTCGACGTTCGAATCGATTCCCAAGATCCTACAGGAGCGATCGCATTAGCAGAAGCGAACCGACAACAAGCGATCCAACAACAGAGGGAAGTGTATCAGAATTTAGCGAGTCGATTACCTCCGGGTTCAATGCCGCTCAATTTACCCCCTCCGCCTCCGATTACTCAGCCATTACAGCATTACACGTCGAGTGGAGGCTATCAACATGTACCGAATCAGCCTCCTCCGCCGTCTTTACAGCAGTTCCAAGCCCAAAATTCTCCTTTCTTAGCGCCAACTCAGATCTCTTCCCCAATGCCTAACAGCAATTCCCCATCTCTCTTACCTCGACCAAACAGTTCTCAAGACTCGAACCACATTCCTTCGCGCCCACCTTCTCACTCAGCTTCGCCTCCTCATCCTTTCGATCAAGCAACTTCTCCTCCCCCTTCAGTTTCTTCCCTTTCGAACTCGCACTTCGCCGCTCCTTCTTCATCTTCTCTCGATCACTCGCCTTCTAGATCTCTACAACCAGGCCAACAACAACAGCAAAGTCAGAACCAAATCCCTCCCCCTCCTCCCCTTTCGCTTCCTCTCCCTTCTTCGAGTCCGAACCCGAACCAACCCTTCAATTACCCTCCACCGCCTTCACAAGCTCAACTAATGATCAACACCTCTTCATCCTCGGGACCTTCAATTCCCGGAGGCTTACTGAATTTCTACAATTCGAACGGGAACTCTTTAATGTCTGGACTGAACGGGGGAGGGCCGACTCTTTCGAGGAGTAACAGTAATCAACAGTTCGGACCGGGAGGACCTTATCCCCAACAGCAAGGACAAGGAGGACAGGGACAGGGAGGGATTGGGTATACGAATCGACATTTATTCATCGGAAACGTGAGTTGCTCATCCGTCTGGCACGCCCTTTCCATCGATTGACGTGCGGATTGATTGATCTGAGGATCCGCAGTTACCGTTCAATTGTCAGTGGCAAGAGTTGAAGGATTTGATGAGAGGAGCCGGATCAGTTTTACGAGCAGGCAAGTGAAAGAACCTGTTACAAGTCTCTCCTATCCCGGTGTAGGGAGAAGTGTCTGACTTGCACGTCCCTTTCCCACTTGCAGATATCGCACAAGGACCGGATGGAAGAAGTAGAGGGTTCGGATCAGTTTTGTTCGCTACTTCGATCGATGCCGAACGAGCTGTACAACTCTTCAATGGGTAAGCTCAGGTTTTCTACTTTCTCCTCGGTTACTCGAATGCTGATTCGAGATCGTGAACGTGTAGACAAGAGTTCCAAGGACGAACGTTAAAAGTACATTTCGACAAGTTTTCCGGAGCTGGATTAGGTCAACCTGGGAATTATCCTCCTAATGGACCAGGTTCGCAGAACGGACCGATGTATGGATCGAATGGACCTTATCGCTCAGATGGACCTCCTCCGCCTCAGTATCCTAACGGTCCTTTCCCTCCTCCGCCTCAGCAGTCGATGCATCAATATTCATCGCCTTTCCAACAACAACGAGAGTCGCAGAGACCTCCTCAGCAAACGACGAACGGTTCGAGACAACAAATCGCGCCTCAGTTCGGTGCGACGAGTCAATTCTTCAATTCTCCGATGTTCCAAGGAGGAGGAGGAGGAGGAGGAGGAATCGAACTGTTACAGAGCGATCGTAGTCAGTCGGGTAGTCGACCGGGAACTGCTCAAGCTCCGATTGGATCTCCTTCGCCAGTCGTTCAAGCTCGTCAACTCGAATCTTCGCCTTCAACCGAATCGACTCAACAATCGAATTCGACCTCTGACAAGAATGAAGAGGGAGATTCTCCTGAAGCGACAACATCGTCAATCCGAAACAAACCAACATCCAACAAAACCTCCCCCTCACTCCTCCGTCAAAACGCGGCCGTTCCCTCTCGAATCACGATGCCTCCACCTCTTCCCTTCCACGGTGGACCCGGAAGTGCCGGACCCACGAGCGCAGGAGGAGGAGGAATGTTCTCTCCAATGCGAACGAACTTGCCTCCGATGACTCCTTCGATGCCTGCTTTCACGTTTGGAGGTTTCAGTGCTCCGACTCCGCCGGTGCATCCTCATGCGTTGTTCTCGCCCGGGATTGGACCGTTCTCGCCTCAGATTGGATCTCCGTTCTTTGGACCGGGAGGAGCAGGTGCAGGTGGTCATCAACCATCGATGAATCATTTCCAAACCGTTGCACCAGGTAACTCACACTTTCTCTTAGCTTGTCTCTTCAGGCAACGGAGGCTGATCTCTGTTGACGAGTGTAGGAGCACCGAGTCCAGGATTCGGGTTCAATCCAATGTTCCCGGCTTTCCCTCCTACTCCGAATGGAGTTCATCCTTCCCAAATGCAGGTTCAACAACAACAACAACAATCGCATCAGAATGGCGGATACCCGATCAACGGAAACGGAATCGCAGGAGGAGGAGGAGGAGATCATCCTACACCTCTCGCTTCACAAGCTCCGAATACTCTAGCAGGAGACGCCAGCTACTTCCCTCGAGTCGAATCGGAGCAACGTCAGCGAGAAAGGACCGCACGTCAGGACGACCAGCACGGGGAAGAAGAGGAGGAAAAGACTGAACGACCGAAATTGACGGGTCATTCAATTTCCGATTCGCTCGCGAATGATTTATCGCATAAGTTGAGCCTCGACGGACAAGAAGGAGGAGGAGATGCGCCGACGACTCGACATCATCGAAGGAATTCATCGGTGATCGTTGTAGGGGGAATCACGGCTCAACCTGGTTGGGCAGAGGAAGAAGAAGAAGCGCTCGATATCAATGACGATACTTCTGGAGGAGAAGGAGACGATTCGAGGACGAAGGAAGACGAAGCGACGAGACAATTGAAACAGGAACGAAGGAAATCTTTCGTTCCTCCTTCCGCTGTTACCATCGTCGACGACACGACTGCCTCGATGGATCCGACAACGGCAACTGGAGGAGCGGGAGCGGGAGGTAGTCCGGGCAAATTGAGGGTAGGGGAGATCCAAGGAGGAGGAGTTAGGAGAGCTAGTTTCGAGGATTCGACGAGACAGAGACCGGCTTTCGGGACTTCGATTTGGGGTTAAAGTGGATTCACGGTGATACCATATTCGTTAGGGAGGAAGTAGGGGGGAATATCATACGTAAAAAGGGGGTTCATTCATGGTTTTCGGTTCTAGTTTATCATATCTTTGTCTCTCTCTCGCTTCATCTCATTATGGACTCTCTCTCGTTTCTTATTCTATTTGTTCAGTATTCATTTGACGTTTGTACGTGCGGGTAGGGGGGTCAAGGGCATTGTGAGGGAAGGGAAGGGTAGAAAAATCGATATAGGCTTTGTGAATAGTTTTCTTTTTGGCTTTATGTAACAGAACTGTAGTTGCCACTCTCATCTTCACCGTCTCGTGAAGGTCCTACTGTGTGAGGAGAATGGCGAGCAAACGAAATGGAATTAACTTCGCGAGTATCGACTTGCGAAAGTTATTCGAAACTCGCAAGCTTGAGCTGGCTCTCTTCTTCCCCTCGGCTGCAATTCGGCCACAACATTTGAGCGGTTCATCCCAACGAGCTCATGCCTCGACGAGTTCAATACGAGCCTCCTCCGACCCACAAGTCGACTTCATCAATTCCAAACTCTCCACCTCCTCTTCCCCAACTCGGTACGATCCTCTACCGCGGTCTCGTCCCACCAACGAAAGGTGAATGGTTGGGAATCGAATGGGACGATCTCTCCCGAGGCAAACATAGCGGAACGCACGAGAAATCGGGAGTGAGGTACTTCGAGACGAGGTGAGCTGCTCAATCTCTGCCTCTGTCTCCTAAGGACTGGGATAGGCTGACCGAGAGTTCCTTGCCGAGCAAGGGTTGAAGGCGCAGGTAGTTTCCTTCGACCGAACGCACCTGGTTTAACTCTCGAAGGGAAATCTTTCAAGCAAGCCTTCGAATCAAAGTACCTCCAAGGTCAATCTACCACTTCAGAGAACGGTAACATCAATGGTGGAGAGGAGACGACGAGCGAGTTTTACAAGACGTCGAGTAATTTCGAGGTCGAAGTCGTTTTGTCGGAAAAAGTTGCGGCGAGGTTTCGACAGTTGGGGAGATTGAGGGAAGCGGGACTCGAATGGGAGGGATTAGGGAGAGCTTACGACTCGGACAGGGACGGGACAGAGAGGGAATTGGACGAGTTGGGAAGTAGATTGTCAGGTAAAGCGTTTCTCCCTTCTTTCGCTTTCGCCTCGGAACCCCGCTCGACATCCACTTACCTTCCAGTCACATCCCCTTTCGTCTGATAGGCCTCGAAGTGCTGAATCTAAGCTGCACCATGTTGGGATCGATCGAAGAAGCTGAACGGATAGCTCAAGTCTTACCGAAACTTTCAACCTTGTCTCTCAAGTGAGTATCAATCGCCCTATACTCGAACCAACCGGGAGTATAGCGGCGTATGAAAGCTCACGCTCTATCGCAGCTCGAATCGGTTTGATCCAGTAGACTCGCCTACTCCACTGCCTGGTTTCGAAAGACTTTCGACTTTGAAACTGAATAATACCCTTCTGAGCTGGCCAGAGGTATACCTTCTCCTTGCTTCACCGTTGCGAGAACTTAGCTGACTGACGAACGTGAACAGCTCATACGAATCTCGCCTTCTCTGCCGAACCTCGTCGAGCTCGAATTCGGCTTCAACCGACTCACTACTCTCTCTTCAGCTAATGCCTCGGAAACACCGCTTCTACTACCAGAACTAGAGACACTGAACCTCGAATCGAATTTTTTGAGCGACTGGGAAGAAACCATCAAAGCTCTCAGTTCGTTACCGAGGTGAGTACAGCGAAACAACGTTGTTCTCTGACCCTCTCCCGCTCTCCTACCCGCGAAAGCTGACCACTAGCGTTCTTGTAGTCTCACAAAGCTCGTCCTCGCATCCAATCGATTCGCCGACCTCTCTCTCCCGCCTCCCTCTCCAGCCTCACCAATTCTTCGCAAACTTCGACACCTCTCCCTCTCGTCAAACCTGCTCTCCTCGTGGTCTAACTCTATCGACGCACTCGGTGAATCACAACCGACAACTTTTCCTGCGTTGACGAGTCTGAATCTCGCGGAAAACCCCCTTGCTTCCTCTCCCTCTTCGAACGGTTCGCAGCAACCTTCGACAGCCGAATCCGACAGTTCAGGCTCGTCGTCTCGCGAGCGGGAACAGCTACATCGACGGCTGAACGTGATAGCTCGACTTGGGTTTCTCGACACTTTGGAAGGAACGGCGATCAGCAAGGCGGAAAGGGAAGATGCCGAGAGGTTCTGGATCACAAATCATGACTCTTTGGGATCAGATGAAGCTCTGAGTGATGGAGCGTCGCGCACTTGGGCAAGTAGAAGGTTGGACGAGCTCAGGAAAAGTGAGAATCTCTCGCTTTCAATACGCGAATGGTGATAGTGACTGACTCATCCATCTCCGCGGAGAGTAGAGTATGGTCAGTCTCCAATAAATGGAACAATTGGAAGGGAGAAATCGCAAAGCGAATCGAAAACTGCTTCAGCTTCGACCATGAAATCTCGTTTAATCCGTTAGTCGATCTACCACTCTTCTAAGCTCCCCCAAGCTTATCGTATCTGTTCTCGACCTCTCAAAGGTCTGCGCGTTGTCGACTCGACCACTGCAGAATCTCCCTCTTTCTGCGACCCTCCGCTCGAGCTCTCAGTCCTCTCGACTCTCCGAACCCTGCTTCTCCGAGCCCAGCTCTCCCGATTGATCGGCAAACCTCTACCGAAAACGAAGTATCGCTTGATTGTCTGGCTTAAATCGAAGGACAAGGTTAAAGCGGACGAGGGGAAATGGATCAAGATTGAGGTTCCGACGAACGAGGAGGGAAGGGAGGTGAGTTGGTGGGGTGTTGAGGAAGGGGATGCAGTAGGGTATGAGGCAATATAGCTACGGCAGTCGTAGGTGGAAGCAAGATCGATAAATATAGATGCGTTTCTCAGGCAGTTTTCGCAAGACTCTGAGTGCGCGAGACTCCATGAGACTGCTCCGCCATGGCCACAATGTCTTTCTGGGCATACGGGAGCGTAGCTGTTGAAGCGCTCAAGTGGAAGAGACGAGCACAAGTCGAAGGCAGGAGGAAATCCACAGTTTTGCTTTTCTCGTCTTTCCCTCGATTCTCGTGCTCGATTTATCTCTGCGTGCGCCGTAACTCTCAAGTCATGTCTCTCTATCCCCGTAGCATGCGGATCTCTTTGGTCAACAACGACGCGCCGTGGTTGCACTGATTTGAAAGTAGAGGGGGAGTTGGAATAAGAAAACAAGTGGTTAAATTGTTTAATCGAAGAGTCCGAAGCCCATGTCGTCGTCACTGTAGAGGGGAACCGAGGTCAGTCCATGATTCTAAGGCTGATGGAACTTGGAAGAAGACTTTCCTCTCTTCCTTCTCCTCAACTTTCTCTTCCTTCTTCTCTTCGGCGGCAGCTCCACCAGCGGCAGCACCTCCAGCAGCGGCACCTCCGGCGGCAGCTCCTCCCGAGGGGACGGAAGCGAGTTTCGAAGAACCTTCGGCGATGAGTTCGTCAATGTTCTTGCCGTTCAACTCGGAGATGAGCTTCTCGAGACGCTCTTGGTCGGGGGTGATGCTAAGGAATCACGATCGAATAGGTGAGTATGAGAGAGAGAGGAAAGGAGAGGAGAGGAGGAAGTTAACACTTACTCGACGGAAGCGAGGAGCTCGGTAACATCAGCAGCCGAAGGGGAGGCGTTTCCACCGGAGACGAGGAGGAGGTAGGCGGCGACGTGCTTCATCTATGATGCATACAACAACGGAGCGCACGAACAGAGGGTCAGCATCTACTTCTTCTGATCAAACCTTCCCTCGTTGCCCTCTCTTTCATTTCTGAGCCTTAGTTCCTCCTGTATCTATTTCCTAACCCGTTCTCGCCTTTGCTTTCCCAAAGTCTAAACTCCCGTCGAGTCGTGAGGAGATCGAGAATTCTAGTTGGTGAAAGAGTTGAAAAGGTCGAAGGTGTCGGGCTCGAGGGGCCGTCGGAGGAGCGGCGTATGATGAATCGTAGACTAACTGTGATCTGGTTGAACCTTTAACCAAAGAGGGGAGTCACAACTTGGAGAAGAAAGAGAAAGAGCAAAAGTCGAACTTCTCTCCCAATTTTTTTTGCTGAGAGGAGAGAGAGAGTCTTGCTCGCCTCGCTTCTCTTCTTCTCTTCACTCCACCGATAGTAAGTTCCTCATCTCCTCAGTATACTCTGCAGTTTTTGCTCGCCGACCTACGCCCACCGCCTGCTCCGATGCTCGCCTTTCGAACCTCTCGACTTCCTCCGATCAACTTTTCGATCTCGACACCGACAAACACAACACGCATATTAGCCTCGTCAAACGATCTGCTAGCATGCTTGGATCAGCCGTAGCAGGAATGGATGGATCATGAAGCGCTTTGAAAAGCATTGTCTTCGACTTGCTCTCACACCAGAAAACGCTCGCCTACACGAGACCCACCGCCTACTCGACCTCGATTACCCCTTCCCCATACCCCTTATACACAAAGGTTCTCGTCGCATAGTCGCTTGAATACCAAAGGACTGACTTTAATGTCTCCTCTCCCCTCTTCCTCCTCCTCTCCCTCACTCTCTTCTCTCGACCCATCCTACAATGGAACCGCCGTGAACGAATTGATAGGTCAATATGAACGCCGACGAAGCTGCTGCCGAACGCCGACGAGCGCGCACCTTCCGCAAGTTCTCCTACCGTGGAGTCGAGGTAAACCCAAAATCTCCCTTCTCTCTCCCTCCTCTCCTCTCTGCACTCACTGACCACCGGGAAACATTGAGTGATGTCAATAGCTCTCGCAGCTCCTCGACCTCGACTCGGCCGCCTTCACCGAGCTCGTTCACGCTCGTGCCCGTCGTCGTTTCCAACGAGGACTCAAGCGCAAGCCTCTCGGACTCATGAAGAAGCTTCGCAAGGCCAAGACTTCGGCCCCCGCCGGAGAGAAGCCCGAGGTCGTCAAGACTCACCTTCGTGATATGATTATCGTTCCCGAAATGATCGGTTCCGTCGTTGGAATCTACAACGGAAAGGTTTTCAGTGCGTCTTCCGCGATTCCCTCATATCGGTTGATCTGAAGGCATACTGATCGTGAATGATCACGGTGGCGTACAGACCAAGTCGAAATCAAGCCCGAAATGGTTGGTTTCTACCTCGGAGAATTCTCCATCACCTACAAGCCCGTTCGTCACGGTCGTCCCGGTATCGGAGCTACCCACTCTTCCCGTTTCGTGAGTCTTCTGGTCTACGTAGTCTACTCGATTGAAAGGACGACTGGCTGACTTCGTGTATCTGAAACCTTGCAGATCCCCCTCAAGTAAACAATTCTTTCGGTTGTTACTACTTGTTGGATTTGGGAGAACAAACGTGGACAGAGTTACTTTGGGTTGTGCAAAATTACCTGTTGCCAAAAACGAACGTCCCGTGTCCGCGAGTGCTGCAGAAAGAATCAAGAGAAAATGGTTCCTTCGCGATTTTCCCTTTATTTTCATTTCCCCTGCGGACCTGCTACAACGGACGCAGATTAGAGCACCTCACGGAGAGTCTCATTACGACAAGCAAAACTTAATGTGAAAGCTACAACACAGAGAGAGAAGAAACAATGTCAAAGCTTGAGCTCATCGCCTTGAAGGCGGAGGAGAACGACTCCTTTCTCTTTCGTAACCCCTACTTCTCGAGTCCCGATAATCGTCCCTCCTCGAACTACCCTCTCTGTCATCCCGATGTGATCTCCTATGATCCCCTCGATCGTACGTAGCCCGATCTCTCGAATCCCTTTCGTCTCTGTGACTCCTCCTCTCGTAATCATCTCTCCTCCTTTCCCTCTCCGGACTCCTGCTCCTGCTCCTCCTCTCGTGACCGTGACTATGACCTCTCGTCGACCTTCGTTCTTGTTTCCTCATTTCACGTTCTTTTCGTTTCTCGTCCCTTTCTCTCTTTCTCGCTTCTTTTACTGCTTTCGCTCGAGCTTTCTCCAAGATCGTTTCATTCGAATCCTCCGTTTTGGGTTTCGCCGTAGAGGAGGAGGAAGGACCTAATGCCGTTTCATTTGGATTCCTCACAGTCGGTGCGAATCCCCTGTACGAGTCGTCTCTTCACGAATCAGTCGTGTTCCCGCGTCCCGAGAGATTGTCAGAGAGAGAGAGACGTACAACGCAACAGCTAACGCATCCTCCTCGGCCTCTTTCACTTTCCGAATCTCCTCCTTCCTCACCCTCTCTTCTTCCTCTAAATCTCGTTCTTTATCTTTTTGGTACCAGGTCAAGTCTTTGCCGTTTTGCCAGCGACCGACTGGGGCGTTCAGGGAGTGGCCGAGATAGTATTCACGGTCTTTATCCTACGGGAACAAGAACGAGAGAACGTCGGAGTGAGTGAGGGGGGAATGGGAGAGGAGAGGAGAGGGAGAGGGACAAACGGCTGCGACATCTTGCCATTTGAAATCACCTTGACCACCTCTGTGGATCGAACGTGGGTTAGCTCACACGAGGGAGGAGGGGGCAGAGGAGAGTGGAGAGACGAACCGGGTTCCACCTCTGTGAACGATTGCTAAGTACATCAGCGAGCGCGTTCTCGGACTGATCAAGTATGCTTCCACTCACCGTGTAGGATGAAACATTCTTCTGAGCTAGTGAGAGGTGAGGAAGAGAGAGAAGACGAAGTTCATCGTCAACGAACTTCTTCCTTTCCATCTCTCTGCTACCCCTGTCAAGGGCGATCAACGCACTGGTCCGGATCAATCAGGGAGGAGTTGAAGGATTATGCCATCCAGCAGTACCGGGATCGAACGAAGTGTTTCACCCTCTCCCAGATCTAGATCTCTCCCTCTCTCTTCGAATCAACCTCTCGTCGCCGGTTCAGGAGGAGGAGGAGTACACGATACTAGATATAGACAACAGAACTCGAATCATTTGCAACAACCTCATCCTGACTTGGGATACCATCAAAGTGAGTTCCTCCTCTCCTTCCTCTAACGAGAGAGTTTCGTATCTCCGAAGAAGAAGATTGGGCTCTGAACGCGTCGTTTGCGGGAAACAGATGGATACTCAGTGAACGGGAACGGATACCTTCATTCAGCAGCAACAATACCAGGAGGAGCAGGAGGAAATGGAGGAATGTTGAATGGGAATTCTTCCACTTCTCGATCTCCCTTCTCCCACTCTCATTCCCACGAACAAGGGACTCTATCAACTCTAATAACTCAAGTATATCGTTCAGCTCTATCGACATTCTCTTCCTCTTCCTCCTCTTCTGCCTCGAATCAACCATTCTTAAACGTTTCCTCCTCTTCCTCTTCCTCCTCTCTCCTTCACAAACTCCGACCTCAACCTTCCTCCTCTACAACATCCACACCATCAACAACAACAAACCGATTCGTGATCCCCTCGGCCTCTACCGTCGGATTCGTCCTCCTCTGTTGCTTGTGGTATTTATCCTCGGCCCTGAGTTCAAACACGGGTAAATCGATCCTCACCCGCTTTCGATACCCCGTCACTCTCACGTTCGTTCAATTCGCTTTCGTCGCGGCTTATTCCCTCGTCGTTCTCGCTGTACGGAATCGTTTCTCCCACTCACATTCGAAATCAGGAGGAGGAGGAGGAGGATCACTCTCGTCTAATGGAGGCCGGAGGAGGAGTAGTTTTGGAGCAGCAGCAGCAGCAGTTAGTATGAATACGTTACAAGGATGGGGAGTGAGGAAACCGACAAAGAATATGTTTAATGGAACTTTGATGATGAGTTTGTTTCAGATTGCGGGTCATGTCTTTTCGAGTATGGCGATTGCTAGAGTACCGGTTAGTACCGTACATACTATCAAGGTTCGTCCTTCCCTCCGCTCTCTCTGTTACCGGGAAGTTTGCGACTGATTCGAGTTTGGAGGAGTAAACAGGCACTATCACCGTTGTTCACCGTTTTATCTTACGTCGCACTGTTCGGAGTCCGATATTCGACTCCGACATACATCTCCCTCTTCCCATTAACGATCGGAGTCATGTTGGCTTGTTCTTTCGACCTACGTGCAAACGCAATTGGATTCCTCTGCGCTTTAGGTTCGACTTTTATTTTCGTCGCTCAAAACATCTTCTCCAAGAAACTATTACCGAAAGAATCGACAACAGGAGGAGGAGGAGGCGATGAGAAGTCAACCAGCGGAGGAGGAGGAGGAAGTCACGCGAAATTGGATAAAATGAATCTCCTGTTTTATTCTTCGGGAATGGCATTCTTCCTCATGATTCCCATCTGGCTCTATTCCGACGCTTCCTCCCTCTTCTTCTCCCCTCCCTCTACCTCTACCCTGACCTCAGCACCGGAAAACACGACGGCTTCACTCCTGTTCTACTTCTTCCTAAACGGTACCGTCCATTTCGGGCAAAACCTCCTCGCCTTCTCCCTTCTCGCTCGTACCTCCCCGGTGACGTACTCGATCGCTTCTCTCGTGAAAAGGATCGCCGTGATTTGTATCGCGATCGTTTGGTTTGGACAACCGGTGAAACCGATCCAAGGGTTCGGAATGAGTTTGACGTTTGGTGGCTTGTATTTGTATAATCAGAGTAAAGGATCGGTTGAAAAGGGAGAGAAGAAGAGAAGGATGGTAGAGAAGAAGAGAGGGGGAGAGTTACCGATGAATAGGGAGGATGCGAGGTTAATGATGATGGATGAGGCGACGGATAGTGGGAACGAGAAAGAGTTGATGAACGAGAAGAAACAGGAAATGATAACGAGAAGATCGTTGGAAAACCAGGCGTTTAATCCTTATCAACAGCAAAATCATCTTCCCCCTCCTCATCCGCCTCCTCATTCTTCCTCCTCGGCTCAACCTTCCCCACTGCCGCCTCACGCTTCAGGAGCCTCGACTCACGAACATGGTCAAATCTCGAGGAATCGTCAAACGAGTTTACCACTTGCTCCTCCTAACAACAACAATCCTTACTCCGTCCCTCCTCCTTCTTCAGCATCGAATCCTCCTCTTCCTCCGAGCCATCAACTCTCTCAACAATTCGCAACACCTCATGCAGTGAATCATTTGCAGGGAGGTGGAGGTGGGATACAAGTTGGGTATCGGTAAAAAGAATAAAGAGTCGTTCTCGAAAAATAGATCTCTCTCTCTCTCTCGTTTTCGTTCGCATGGATGTCTTCTTTTCTTATTATTTCGCTCTCAAGTTGATCTCATCACGAATCCCCTCCTCCTCATCGTTTCTTGTCTTGGCTTAGTAGATGTGCTTGCATTTTCTTCCGTCTTCCTCAACAGTTTCGTTTTTGTTTTCGTTTTCGATACCCCCTCGCTCGCTCTGTTTGCTCTTCCTGGAAATATACTCTCTCTCTCTCTCTCTCTCTCTGCCGTTCCGGAATCCTTCGTCGTGGATAATGAGCGGCGAGTCGTTACAGATGCGTGAGGTAACGGCGATCGGATCACAAAAATTCGTCTACTTCCGTCTCTACCGTTCCCTGCGACTGGTTCTTCGACTTTCCGAGGTCATCCAGTTTAGCAGCGTTCCATGAATTTATGACTGAGTGGAAATGCGGAATTAAATCAGTCAAAACCGAGCTTTGAAACCTGATTTTGCATTCGATTCTCACTCACTTTCGTCTCTCCCAGATAAGTAATACAACATATTCCCTGTCCCTCTTCCACCTCGACTACATCCTAGTTCCTTCATCCCTTAACGGCTCTCTCAACCTGTCTACAATCCCTCGCACACACGAAAGATTCCCCCTCTCCTCCCGTCCCCGAGCCGGGTAGCTTGCATTTCTTCTCGAATGTCCTCAATCGACACGGACAATCTTTCGGTTCTTCCACGCAGGTGAGCGTGTCGGGACAGAGGTAGGTTGGACAAGGGACTGATCCTCCAACACATCATCAGTAACTCTTTCCGGAGCAAGGGAGGGGAGGGGAAGGGACGGACCGGAAGAGAAATGGGATTCCCAGTCGATTGCAGACGGGGGTTGTTGCGAATGAGCTTGTTGTTGAGAGAATAGATGTTCGAAGAATGCAAGCGAAGGAGTGACGATTAGGGCCGTGAGGAGGACAAGTAGCAGTGAACGCATTGAGCTTTTGAGTTGACTGAGGCGGAGAGAGGTGGATGTGATGAAGAGGAGAGGAAGAAAAATGACAGAGCTGAAATCTCTCGCAAGGTTTATGTACTCCGAGACTGCGAGGTTACAGTTTGCGACAACTTCACTGCTCCATGACGAATACGCCAGTGAGACTCGCTAAATCGGTCACCGCAACATCTCACATCTCTCGCGAATCCGCAAGAAATGGAAAATAACTCGAAAGCAAAAACTTGTGTAATTCTTCACTATTTGCAAAACTCCCTCTTCTCCCTTCTTTCTCTCTCTTTCCCTCACTCGTCCTCCCCGCAGCGGACGGATTAGATAACGGCCGTCCGTGTCCTCTGGAACAATTGTTCAACGACCTGACTGACATGTCCAATCGTTTCCAAACTCGTATCGTATGCTTTCTATTCACATCCTCGAATCAACCGATCAATCAGTCATCAGTTTCCCTTCAAGCGACAGAGAAGAAGAGAGAAGGGAGGGAGAAGGGAGAAGGGAGAAGGGAGACGTACGTCAATTTCGGGTTCATCGAAAACGATCAAACATCCAGCACCTTGATCCAAAATCCCATGGAATACTTTATCCAGAATCATTTGACTCAACCTAAAACGTCCCAATTCTCTTTCCTCATCAGCCCGTTGCCCGTTGCTTGTTGACATTCCGAGAGAGAGAGAGAGAGAGAAGGAGGGAGAAATGGGAGAAAAGACTTACTTTGATTCGACTTCCCTAACGGGTTGTTTAACCAATTCCGCAACATGACTGATTTCGACTCGAGAGAAAGGTTCGATGATCCTTACGAGGTTTTGTTCCAATAGAGTATCGTACAACGAAGCTAGGTGATTCCTGATAATCGGGTCGTCCGATAACTCTGAAACGGTTTCAAACTTTTCTGCGTTAGCTCATTCGCTCTCGCTCGAGAGAAGGACAGGAAAGAGATAGAAGGAGACAACGAACCGGATTTATGGTTTTGTAACAATTGTTCGAAATCGGCCAAAGAACGATCTTTATGAGCTTGAGCAACTTTTTTCATCGCTTCGGTATCTTTTCCACTGTATTTCTGTGCGAGTTTCCCATTCAAGATTGAATTGACGTCTTCCGACTACCCCGTACGCACAAAAACAACCGTTACCACCACGAGTCAATAACTTCAAGAAAGTACGAGTAGAGAGAGAGGAGGCAAGAGGAAGGGAGAACTCACGAGACCCAACATGATTTTACACAACAACATGTACTTCAACGCCATTACCGATTTCTCATCCTCTTGAGAAGTTAAACCTTCGAACGCTTCGAAGAAGTAAGAGTAGGCGGTTTTGTAGTCTTTCTCTTCGGCGTGAAGGACTCCCGATTGAAGGTCGAGTTGGGCTTGGAGTAAAGGGGGACAGTAGATTGAATTCGCGGCAGTTCGGGCGCTGACCAATGCGGCCTACTCGAACCAACACGATCATGAGACGCTGGGAGAGGGAGAGGAGAAGGGAGGAGAGATGGAGCTCACTTTGGCTTTTGGCATATTTACCAACGAGTAATTCACCTTTGATTCGAGTAGATGAACCTCGGTGAGGATCATTTTATCATCCAACTTCTTCAATTCCCTCAACAACTGATTGATCAACCCCAAAGCTTGTTTATACTCTTGATTCTCGATATACAACCCAACTAATCTCGTTTCGAGAGATTGTTTCAGGAAGATTCGTTTTTCGTTCTTAGCCCATTCGGCAGATTCGAGAGTAGAAGTGATTTCGAGGGGTTTCGAGGAAGGGATAGAGGAGAAATAGTCGAGAAGAGTTCGGATCAGTTTGGCAGTTTTCGCTTTCGCGAGATGTTGTACTAAGGGTCGAGATTCCTTCACGACTTGGGCTAACTTCGTCGCGTCTCTACAGATCACTCAATCGTCGTCAGTCACTCATTTTCAGAGGCAGAGAGCGAGAAAGGAGGACTTACTTTTGGTCTCTGAAGAGTTTACCCAATTCCAAGATTGCCGATTCCTTCTCCTTCAATAGTTCCTCATCTCGAGGTCCTGCACGAACTCGTACTCCGTCAGTACGTTTCAGGTACTGAAGGAGAGAGAGTAGTTACCAGCTGGTTGATCGAGGATTTGTCTCAAGAGGGATTCCTTCTCGTTCGGATCCGTCGTTGCTACTGCTCTTTGTAATACCGTACTGATTGAAGTTGACATGGCTTGAATCGTTCTGAGGGAGAGGGAGAGGAAGAAAGGAGAGAGAGAGGGTGGCCGCGTCGTCATCTCTCTTCTTCTCTCCTCCTCTCCACTACACGCACACGATTCAAGAAGCAATGTCGACAGAAGACAAGAAACCCGCCACTACGACTGCTCAAGCGGCGGTAGATGATACGCCATTACCGATCCCAAACTTGAAATTACCTCAACTCGTCTTCATCCTGAACGAACCTAAAGCCTCCTCAAAACGAGAGGGAGTACTAGAACAAGTATTACATCTCATCGAACAAGATGGTACGCTCTTTTTCCTGCTCGCTCCCTCGGGGGTGACTCCCGACTGATGAACTCGTTCTCTAGAGATGGCTCCTTACCTCTCCCACCTACTCTCCACCAACTCGATTCCTTCCACCGAACAAACCAAGACCCTTCTATCAACGTTGGAGGAGAAGAATGAAACGAAATTGAAAGAAATGGAAGAGAAGTTGAAGGATTCGAAGGACAATTTAGGGGAAACTGAAGTGAGCGATACGTTGAGAGAGATCGCTTCTTATCGTGCAAAGATTGGGGAAAAGGTGAGTGTCGAAGATCCCTTCCTTAAGACTAGTCGGCGAAGCACGAAACGGCAGACCTAAGAGGAACTCCGTCATTCAACAGGAGAAAGCACTCGAAGCTCATGAAGAAGCGTTCAACAAGACTGCAGGGAAAGGAACCAAGATTGATTTAGTATTGACTATGATCCGTATTGGGTTCTTTCATTCTGATCAATCTCTCGTTTCGACCAACATCGATCGTGCTCAAAAGTACGTCTCTCCCTTCTCCTCTCCCGCCTTCTCCCTCCTCTTCCTCCCTGCTGACTCTTTCAGTTACTTGCGCCTGTAGACTCGTCGATGAAGGAGGAGATTGGGATCGACGAAACCGACTCAAAGTCTACAGAGGACTTCAACTCCTCTCGATTCGTTCGTTCGAAAAGAGTTCGGAATTACTCTTGGATGCGTTACCGACCTTCACAGCGACGGAATTGATCGATTACGACGAGTTCGTGACCCTTTGCGTCTTGATGGGAGTGTTCAGTCTCGATAGGAAGAGTTTGAAACAAAAGGTGACAAAATCTCATTCTCCTACCTCGAAACTGAATTAGTGATTGACGGTTGAGGGTTCCATTCTGTCACAGATCATTGAATCACCTGAAGTCATCTCTGTCCTACCGAACGTACCGACTCTACAAAACTATACCGATTCACTCTACAAAACCGACTACTCTACCTTCTTCCGTTCCCTCGGTGTGTTCTCCCTCCTCCTCCTCCTGCCATCTCCCTGTCCTCGCAGCTTCTTCCTCCATCTTACTAACCCCTTCGATGGAGTGAACAGCAACAATCGAAGAAACCCACCTCCTCCCTTCCCTCCTCCTCTCCCCCCACTCGCGTTACTACACGCGTGAACTCCGCCTAAAAGCCTACTCTCAATTACTCGAATCGTATAGATCTGTTACGCTCGATTCTTTGGCGACGGCGTTCGGAGTAACAAAGGAATGGTTAGATACGTAAGTCCTCCTCTTGCTGCTCCCTTCCCCTTTCTCCCCATGTCTCGGGCGAAGAGTAAAATTGACAAGTGACTCGAAATGGGACGAATAGTGATCTTGCCCGATTCATCGCAACTGGTCGCCTAAATTGTTCAATCGATAAAGTTTCAGGAATCGTGGAAACGAGGAGACCTTCGATCAAGAACCAGAGGTATACGCAAGTGATCAAGACTGGGGATCAGGTTTTGACGAGTGTACAGAGGTTGAGTAGAGTCATTGGGTGAACGGGCGAGTGAGCGCGAGCGTCAGAGGGATGGGGTTGAGGAGGGCGAGAATCGAAGGTGAAAGTGAATTGAATACAAAGGTAGTTTTTACGCAACGCCGACGAACGAGACGATGGAGTGTACGAGTTACAGAGAGTCGTCGTCATCCCAGTCCGGCTACGCTATCGAGCAAGTCGCGAAGAGCCATGATCAGAGCTCGATTCGACTGCTGTTTCGTACATTCTCGCGCTCGTCTTGGATACGAAAGATGGATCGGAATTGCCTGGAAATACGAAGAGAGCAAGCAAGCAGGGAAACGACGTGACATAACTGACTGAATAAAAGAACGAAACAAAGTAACTAATCAACAGTAGAGAAAGAACGAAGAAAACGTCGAGGGGAGTAAATCATCTCGAGTTTGAGTATATATATCTTTGTGCGGCAGAACTAAATAGAACGAGGAAAGACCAAATGTGGTATATCTATTAAAACCAATCAAAGCGCTCTCCCAAGATAGAGAGAGGGTTACAGCTCAACCTGTTCCCTTTCTTTTTCCCCCCTTTCAGCTCTCTCAATGTTCCTCCTCAATCTACCCATTTCTCCCCTCACCACTTCCACCTTTTCTGAATCTTCCCTCTGTCGGGTATTCAGTAACTCGAGAGATCGTAAAGCCGTCGAGGTTTCACTAGCGAACGTGGTGTTGAATTTCGTAGTTGTTGTGGAAAGGGATTCGATTGTTGAACTTAGAGAGGTAGATAATTCGGTACGATTCTTCAAGAGTTTTTCCACTATTCAAAAAAGAGAGAAGCTCATCAGTTTCCCGCTCGACCGTAGAGAGGGAGAGAGAGAGACAAAGATGGGAGAGACGTACGAGCATTCGATTTCGCTTCGAGATCCTTCTCCTTTTTCTCGAAACTCTGTTTCAACCACTCCAAATCCCTCTTCCAACCCCCTTGCATACTCTTCACTCCATCCCTCAACCCCTCATATTCCATTTCAACCCTCTTCAATTCCTCCTTCGCTCTCTTTTCACTCTCTTCTAATTCTTTCGTTCGGGATTTGTGAGAGGAAACGTATTGTTTATGCTCGATTTGGAGGGTTGATAAAGAGGATTCGGCGAGTCGTGCTCGGGAAAGGGTTTCTTCGGTAGTTCGTTCACGACGAGTTAGTTGGCGAGTCAGGGAATCAATCTCGTTGTTGAGGCGTTCTTTCGTTTCTTTTAAATCCTCTACTCGTTCCTCCACATACTCATCAGTAACCCTCCCTCACTGGGCTGGGAGAAGGGAGAGAATGGGTGAGAGAGGGAAGAACGTACCGTTCTGTCTCCCCAAAAAATCCACCGCTCTCTGACTCAACCTCAATTGACCTCTCGTACTCTCCAACGCGTTTTTACTCAACAACAATTCACTCTGTAACCCACTAATGACTTTCCCACTTCCACTCATCGCGCTCGAAGCACTCTTACTCAACCTTTCCCTCGCTGGAGTTCCCGACGAAAAAAAGGGATTCTCTGGGCGGGAGGTAGAGGCGAGGTATTGAGTTGTACGAGTGTAGGTTGGATCGGAGAGTCGAGATTGACGCGCGGCGAGAAGGATAGGTGGAGGGGAGAGGGAACGGTCGAGAGCTTCGGGGAAATCGGCTTCGGAGGGGGAAGAACGAGTCGAATCGGTCGTGGTGAGGGAAGGGACAGAGACAGTCGGGATCGATGAGGAAGTCTCGGAAGAAGGGGCTGCTGGGAGAGGGAGGGAAGGGTTCTGAGGAGGCGAAGATTTTGATTGACCTTCGTTTGAGAGCAACGCTCGGTTCAGGGCGACGGGTCCTACGCCGGGAGGTTGGATCGAATTGATCGCTACTGGTATCCGAGTTGCTGGTGTCGTTGAAGCTGAAGAGGGCAATGATGGAACTGGAGGCAAAGGGGCGGAGGGAGGAGGAGGACCGGTAGTCGAACTTTCCGCCGGATTCGAATTTGAGGAAGAAGCGAGGGAGGTCCTCCTCGTTCGATTCGCCGTAGGAGATACTGATAGTTGTCGTTCCGATGAAGAATGGGACAAGAGGACGTCGGAAGGAGGAGATGGGGAGGAGACAGAGATGGATTTGCGAGAAGGAGAACTCGAATTGAACGGAACTGCATTGTTTTTCATGCCCAACTTCGCTTGCAACTATCCGAACGCACTCCCAAGTCAGTTCCGAGTATGTTCAGAGAGAGTAGGGGTAGCTCACTTGAGCAATCTCGGCTTTAGCAGATCTCAATTGATGTTTGAGGATTGATTCTTCCTCTCTCCAAGTCATACTGCCCCCAGTTGTCGTCGCTACACTACTCGGAGTCGAAGGTCGATGTTTCGAAGAAGTTGAACGAGGAATCGAGCTCGTAGTAGTGCTCGAGGAGGAAGGAGGAAGGGGAACCGAACAAGGAACAGGAGGGGGAGGACAAGGATCGACTTCGAATGGTTCTGGCGGTGGGATCCCGTGCGTGTTCGTAGTATCTGTCAACATCCTCCTTCTACGTGTTGACACGCTCACGAGCGAGATTGGGCGGAGGAGATGGAGAAAACGAGTTTCAACTTCTCTCTCTCTCCTCGAATCATTCACATCTCGACTGACCAACAAAACGCGCGTTCTTCTCGCGTCTCTATACCGACCCTGATGTCATCTTCATTGAGAGCGGCGACTCTCCTCAGTAGAACAGTCACTTCTCGTCAAACTTTCCCCTCATTCTTCTCCACATCTTCAGCTGCTCGTCTACCCTCTCTACTATCAAGGTCATCGACCCTAGCAGCTACACGGACACCTTTACGGATATCTACTTTGATCCAACCTCGGCGATTCTACTCAACACCACCACCAACTCCTTCCTCCTCTTCCTCTGAACCTCCCTCTTCCAGTCCCTCTCCGACTCTAACGAAGCATGAGAACATCTACACTATCCCGAACGCTTTGACACTCGCCCGAATCCTCTCCTGTCCCTTAATCGGTTGGTACATCGTGAAAGGAGAACTAGGCATCGCAACCTCTCTCCTCTTCGTCGCAGGAGTTTCCGATCTCGTCGATGGATACCTCGCTCGAAAGTACAACATGGGGACAGTGTTGGGGAGTATCATGGATCCCGCGGCGGATAAATTGTTAATGACGACCATGGTCATCAGTTTAACTATGAGAGGAATGTTACCCAGTAAGAATCAATCTTCCTCTAATACTTTCGTTGTTTGAGAGGCTGATGAAGAGTGATATCGCATGTAGTGCCTCTCGCTGTATTGATCCTAGGCAGAGACGTCTTATTGATCTTATCAGCTTTTTACTTTCGTTACGCTTCTCTACCTCCTCCCGTCAGTTTCTCCCTCTCCCTCCTTCTCTCATCGTCGAAGTCTGACACATATGGGATGTATGACAGAAAACTTTCAAGCGTTACTGGGATTTCTCGATCCCTTCGGCCTCTGTCCATCCAACGACGATTTCGAAATACAACACTTTCTTACAACTAGTCTTAGTAGGGACTACGACCGTCGGTCCACTCTTACCTTTCGATATCGCTATGCCTTTGACTGCTTTACAGTAAGTTCTGCTTCTTCCCTGCCTCTCCGACGAGAGAGTTTGGACTAATGAGCTCGATTTGTTTGGTTGGGTGAACAGATGGATCGTAGCGGGTACTACGGTTTGGTCTGGACTGAGTTATGTAGGTAGTGGGAAAGCTATCAAATATCTGAAATGAACAAGGGAACGAGGACGAGTACATGAAAGAACGAGACATAAAAGAAACTACTTGAGAGCCAACCGAATTTCCCAATCTCCTGCTCAACTTACGCCTTCTCCTTCAACAGACACTCTTCTCCGTAGATCAGAAGTGAGGTGGCACGATCTGAAGGTCCTGACGGACCGGGAGAGCGAGCTCAGGGGGGATCCCGTCGAAAATTTTGTCGCAGTAACGTATGACCTCCTGCTGAGTGTATCGAACGAACGGAATAAGAGATGGAGGGAAAAGAGCTACAGGAAGAAGCGCCGAAGGAAGGTCCGAAACGATTTCGAAGGCGCGGGAGACGATGGTGAAGAGGATGAGGATTTTGTGCGTCAACGTGTCGCGCAAAGTTGAACTCGGCGAGTCGACAGCGGCAGCGGATAATAGAGCTGCTTCGATGTTGGCGTGCTGTTGGACGACGGCACTGAGAGGATCCCGTGCCATTGCCCTGAACATCCACTTCGTTGATTGTTCCCGATTCCAGAATCTAGACGCGGCGAGCTTACGCTCGATCCGCCAGATCCCGCGACGAAAGGCCGCGACGTAGCCGGATCGTGACTGTCGTGTGATCGTGATGCCCGATTCTGAGCTCTCGAGGATGTGAGGTAAGATGCTCTACGAATCAAACTCGTTAGCGAACCGAGAGTTCCGTGCGACTAAATTTTCAAGTGTCGCCTCACTTCAAGAGAAGCAGGAGCTCTTCCTGGTGCCTCGACGAAACCCAGACCCTCCAACTCCTTTGCTCTTGTCGTGGATCCGGATTGTTCTCGTCGCAGTTCTTTCAAGACCTCCCTCGCTTCGTCGGCTTCGGAATCTGATATGAGTGGCCAGTGGAGAGGAGACGAGTTGACTCCACAGAATCGCTTGTGAACGGACCAGATCTATCGACGAACGAGGGAGTCAGTGAGGACAGGTGGCGGCAGGAAAGTATCTCGCCTCGAAATCAGCGGCAGGATTATCGTAGAGGAGATAGCTGATACTGACGAGTTTCTGATGCTCCTTCGAACAGAAGAACATCCAATCGAGCCCATGAGAAGAGCAAGCTGAACACCTCGTCAAGCATTTCTTGCCGCACACTACACATTCTCCTGACGAGTCGGACTTGGACGATTGGTCGGCGGACATGACCAGCACCTATGCAGGAGCGAAGCACCGTAGAGCGTATTGTGTGCGAAGGTAGAGGAAGTCGGGAGCAAGGAGGATGGGAAACGAGAGAACCGAACTTAGGGCCCGAGCGGTGTGCGCTGTTCCGCCTCCTCTCTCCTTGTTCCGCGGTAACTCCGCGATGACGACGATAACGACGAGTGAACTGCTCGGGAGAGATTCGGTCGAGAGGATAGGTGGATGTGAATCGAGCAGTAGGTACACGGGCGGAATTCTAGGACATCGTGAAAGCTCACTCTTCCAAGCTCTGCTCCTCCGTACCGAAGGGCTTCTCAGCAGATGGCATCGAAGGAGAGTGGTGTCTCGTCGTTGTCTGAAGGAAGGAACGAAGGTAAAATTGAGCAGTCATTCAAACGAGCGACGCACCGTCAAACACGGACAAAGGAATGTGGATGATCGCGTTCACATACTTGCGCCCGACTTTCTTCTCGCTCCAGCTCTCTTCGAGTCGACAGACCCTCGGCTCCTGCGTTAACTTATTGCCGGGAGATCGTTTAGTCATCGAAAAGGTTTTTGAGGGCAAGGGCGAGCTCGGAGTCGATCCCGTGGACAACTTGATCGCAATAGCGTGCTATTTCTCCCCTTGTATAATGGAGAAAAGGTTCGTACCTAGGGGTCTCGAAACGTCCTCCACCATGCGACAGAGGATCGCGACCTGAATGAGAATCTTGTGCAATAGGACGTTGAACCAACGCGGCGAGTTATCGCGGAACATAATCAGGTCCAAGATGATCGAGAGCGCGAAACCAATTGGATCGTTGCTCGCTTCTTTGAGCGTCAAATCGAGCAAGGCTTGTTGTGAATTCGAATCTCGATGCTTCGCTAGCTTGACCTTGAGCTGGAAAATGTCTCGGCGAAAGGTCGCTACGAACATGGATCGAGCCTGTCTCGACATCGGCCAGCTCGGATCCGAGTTCTCGAGGATTTGAGGCAGGAACCTCTGCCAAACGAAAACGAAGAAAGTCCGTAAATCGGTTTATCTGAGCTCCAATCCCGCAGATTCAAACTTGACTTACCTCTAAGTCAAGTCTCTCGAATCCATCGCTTTGTAACATATTGATGAATCCTAGGTCCTTTAAAGCTTCTGGTCTTGCTGATGATCCGCTCGCAGATTGTTCTCGTCGCAAATCTTTCAAGACCTCCCTCGCTTCATCGGCTTCCGACTCTGACAAGAGCGGCCAATAGACAGGAGAAGAGTTGACGCCACAGAATCGCTTGTGAACGAACCAGATCTGTCGAAATCGACCGAGTGAGTGGAGTTGAAGATCAGAAAGAGAAGTCTCGCTGGCGAGACAGACTCCACAACGTAGGGACGGGACTAACCAGTGTCTGATGCTCCGTCGAGCAGAAGTACATCCACTCAGTCCCATTAGCACCACAAGCCGAGCATCTCGTCCAACATCTCTTTCCGCAAACAACGCAATCTCCTGACGAGTCGGGCGGTTGACTAGAGGACATAGCCTTGTGATCGATTGTGACTCGGAGTACGGACGACCGAGTGTGATGAGAGCGAGAGAGAGCGCAGAGGAGATGAAGAGTTCGACAAGTTCCAAACCGACGAGGCGAGCTTTGAGGGCGTCCAAGCGACGCTCGTTGTTGAGAGCGAAAACCCCTTGACTCTATTAGAGCGGGAAGCCTGGAGAAAGGTGGTGGAGGAGGAAGAGGAGTTGCGAATTACAGACTCTTCGTCCCACGCTGAGTCGCTCTCAGCTCTACTGTGCGTAACTCGCCCGGTGAGAGCGAACTGACATGAAACAGTGCGTCGCCCTCGGAAGGCTACGAAAATGCGGAAGAACAAAGATGAGGAACATTCCAACTTTTCAAGTTCTAGCGAAACGGACCTTCGACTCCTCCCGCCCGCTCCCACCTCTCTCCTACTTTGACGGAGACTCTTCCTCGCGAAGTGGCTCCATCGTACTAGAAAAGCTTAGTAGGTAGTAGAAAGGGACTTCTTGAGGCGTCGAGCGAGCTCAGGATTCTCGGTGCTTACTACGTTGTCGCAGTAGCGTGCGATTTCGTCCCTGGTGTATTGAAGGAGAGGGCGGAGCTCATCGTATCTTGAAATATCGGTATAGTAGCGAGCGAGGACGGCGAAATTAATGAGAACTTTGTGCCTTAAGGCGTCGAACCACTTTTGCGAGTCGGAAGGAGTCAGAACCGGATCCGATATGCATTCATTCTGGAGGACAAAGCCGATGATGTCCCGTGCATTTGTGTTTGCTGCCCATTCCGCGCGTTGTCCTGAACTTTTCAGTTGAGGCCCGGCGAGTTTGTGCTTGATGTTCCATAGTTCTCGACGAAATCCCGCGACGAAAAAAGATCGACTCTGTGTCGACATCCTCGTGTCCAGTTCCGAGCTTTCGAGGATGTGAGGTAGGACGCTCTGTAACGGCGAGACAACGACAGATTGACCAAAAGTCAGCGCTCAAGTTCGTGCGGCTTTGTGACTATATCGCGCAGCCTTACCTCGAGGTCCCCTCTCGTACTACGTCCTTCTATCTCGACGTAACCCAAACCCTCCAGTTCCTCCGCTCTTCTTGATGATCCAGATTGTTCGCGTCGTAATTCCTTCAAGACCTCCTTCGCTTCGTCCGCTTCCGCATCGGTGAGAAGGGGCCACATTAGAGGGGAAGCGTTGACTCCGCAGAATCGTTTGTGAATCGGCCAGATCTGTCGAGAACAGCGAAGAATCGAGTGAGCAAAGTTGCAGGCATCTGACGACGGAGAAGGACTGGAGGCAAGAGGGAGGCAAACTGACGAATTTCTGATGCTCCTTTGAGCAGAAGAACATCCAATCGAGCCCATGAGAAGAGCAAGCCGAGCACCTCGTATAACATTTCTTCCCACAGACTACACACTCTTCCGACGCCCCCGGGTTCGACGGCTGACTGGACATGATCGGTATCGGTTGAGGCTCGTAGCTAGAAAGGGTGAGAGGAAGCGTGGGAAGTCGGAGAGTCAAAGAGTTGGAGGAAGTTGGCTGAGGGGGCGAGGGGAGAACGTGCGTCTGAGCGAGTACCTCCTTGTGCTATAGGTCCGCTGCGGCTGCTGAAAGATTGCTGCGCTGAGTGTGGAGGAGATTGGCGAGTTCGTGAGTTGAGGAGTGCGGGAAACAAAAACAGTCCTCCCTCGTCTCAGCTCGATTCATTTCCATCGCGGCAGGTCGTTTGCCAAACTATGGATCTTCGCCGCCGGTCGCACAACGGCAAAAATAAGTTGTCCACCCCGAACACAGGACGGGATGCAAAAGTGTAAGCACCCACCCGGGTTTGAACCAGGGACCTGACGATGCGCTCGAGAGACTGCAGTCGACCGCTCTGCCGCTGAGCTATAGGTGCACGATGTATAGGTGCACAATGAAAGCATTAGCATTTATATAGTACTGGTAATGCTGGACGTCGAAATTCGTCTCCGTTTTAATTCGCCTTTCCGCCGCCACCGGTAAAGCCGTCTGCTCGGCTCATTCTTCGTAAGACGGAGCAGGTCGAGATAGCTCCCAGGCAAAGGCGTCTCGAGTTGCTTGAGCAGAGCTGCCCCCCGGCTTGCTTCGAGAGTCCCAAGTCTTTTGTTTGCCTCGCAGGAACAGGAAGTCGCTCGCTTGCTGACAGCACATCAGTTAGAGCCAAGAGAGAGTGAGACACCAACCTCGAACTATCCGGTATCGGAGCGAGAGCGCATGTCAAAGATTCTTATCGCTGTCACTGACATCTGATCTGCCCATTCGAGTCTTTCCGCTTCCATTCCGTCTGCGTCACGACTGAGTCGACCTCTTACTGTGAGACTCGGGTGTGGCAAGCGGTGTTGACAGTACACATGGAAGGTTCTCGCCTTCGAATCGCACTGGACGATTCTAATCGCACAAAGTCGTTGGTAAGAGGGACTTTGAATTCGTTGAGTCCGAAGGAGTCAGAGATGCTTGGGCTTTGTGCAAGCCTGTGTGCAAGAAGGATGTTAACGGAGGCTCCGAGAAATTCTGAGCTCTCCGCCTTATGAAAGAGAGGACGACTGCACGGGATGCAATACGACCGCCTGTGCGAAGGTTTTTTTTTTCACGCTCGGACTCGAATCAGAATTCGCTCAATTTGTCTCGCACTGAAAAAGCTACACGATGACGCGGGTAATCTCTCGTAACTCAGTTGGCAGAGTGTTACTCTTATGCGACTATTTCGTAGTAAAGGTCAAGTACTGGTCCCGGGTTCGAACCCCGGCGAGAGAAGAAACCCGTTTTTGCTGCTCTCACCGCCGAACACTCTCTCTGAATCTTCTCTCTTTTTGTAGCGATTGTTTTTTTCAAACGAAGCTCTCTCGCGAGTCTCTCTCAGACCGACAAGAGGAGGGGTACCATGACGAAACAGAAAGATGAACCATTTCGACACGGTGGGGGTGAACAACTGACGAGGGACAACAAAGAAGAAGAAGGGAGAAATAAGTAGAAGGAAGAACGGAAGAACTCCAACGACTCCATCCTTTTTTTCCCACTCAACTCCATCATTATCCTTTTCAGACTATCAGGGAACGATCTGTTTAATCGAAGAGTCCGAAACCCATGTCGTCACTGAAAACGCACGACGAAAGAAAGAGAAATTATACAGTCAGTTCAACACAGATCAAGTAACTTAGAGAGGAGAGAGGATGCGATACTTACTCAGACTCCTCCTCATCCTTGGCGGCCTCTTCCTTCTTTTCTTCTGCTGCGGGAGCGTCGGAAGCGGCAGGGGCGGCAACTGCGAACGCTTCGGGGTTCTCGAGGTAAGCCTTGGCCTTCTCGGCACCCTCGAAGGTGATGTCGGTAGCAAGAGCGATCGCGAGGAGGTTCTTGTACGAGTTGACGAGCGAGTGGGTAACCGAGGCGAGGGTAGGGTAGTTGATCGCGAGCGAGATCGAAGCGATGGCCTTGACTCCCGACATGAACTTCTCGAGGAGCTCATCCTCGGAAACGTTGAGAACGGATTCGGGGAAGAGTTGACCTTCGGAGAAGATTTGGATGATCTTCATACCGTAACTGTACCACGCAGAAGATTGTCAATTACAGCTTCGAGACAGTCAGAGAAAGTAGAGCTAGAGCTTACGTGAACGGAGAGATGTTGAGCATGTTGAGGAGGGTAGCTTGCGAAGCGTCGACCTTTTGTCCAGCGGGAACGAGATGGATGTCGGAGACGATTTCGATCGTACCACGGGCAATCTTGGTAGGGATGTTAAGAGCCTGGAAGAACGAGGTCTTTCCGGGTTCCATACCAGTGTTTCCAGCGGGAACGTAGACGTCGTTGGGGGCGACAGCTCCAGCCTTGGCGGGAGCAGCGACCTTGTTCTCGACGATAACGTCACGAACTTCCTTGAGGTCTGCCGAGGTGAAGACGAATCCAACGTTACCACGGACGTGGGGGAGGAAACGTTCGAAGTCGGGGTTGTCGGCGAGGATGAGTCGGACAGCGCGACGAACGAGGGTGTTCTTTCCCATGAGGATTTGTCCCTTGCCACGGAGAGCTTGACGAATTTGGTGCATTTGGTTGGATCCGACATTGTCGACGTTGACAATGAAGATCGAGGCTGAGAGAGAGAAACGAGAGCAAGTCAGTTTTCATTTTCTCCTCGTTCCTCGTTCGATCTCCTTCAAACTATTCTCTATCGTCCTGACTGTCTACAGCTCATTCCGGTACGTTGTACCCGACGTAACACTCGTGCTAGAGACCGAGAGATGACCGTCCTCCTCTTCCAACATTCCCTCTGCTTCGAGATGTAAAGAAAGAATAGAAACTAACGGTAAGTCTCGATCAAGTCCTTGAGCTTGGCGAAGTACGCCAACTTGTCATCGCGGGAACGAACCATGGTTGCTGAGTCGAAAAGGAGGTGTTTTGGAGGAGGGTTGTAAGGAAGTGGAGTGCAAGTCTGCCCTTGAGTCTGCCGGCGCTCAAAGAATTTAAAGACTTGCTGTTGAATTCAAGCGGAGTTGGCGAGGGCGCACGAGGTGTAGGAGGAGCGGGGGAGGGAGGTGAGAGGAGAAGTGAAAAATTGTCAGCAACGGCGATGAGAGCTGTTTGAAGCCATGGAGGAGAGTGATAGCTAGTTGTAGCGATCTACTATCACTCTCTCCATCGCTGAAACAGGCGGTTGACTAACCTGGAGGCGAGTTGACGGATCACAGAAAAAGAGGAGAGGACTTCGACTTCGACACTTTTCTATTTTCCCAAGATCTTCCAACTTCCCTCCGTTTCCGCGCTCCTGTCACGTCCTAGAGACGCGTAATTGAACAGTACTGGAAGCGGCTACAGGCCTCCCCTGCTCGAAAATCGACAAGAAAAGGGACAAGCTCGACTCTCGCTGCATCATCGTTTTTTAACTTCGTCTTCTTGGAAGAAGGGTGAAACCGCGCACGCGAGAGGCGAAGATCGCAGCGGGATCGAGCGTTCGCTCACAACTTGTCAACGTACCACGCCTCGCAGAAACCAAAGCCTCGACTGAACGAAGCGAGAGGCAGGGAGAGAGAGAAAGTGCACAGCTTATGACGAGTGCCTGGAAGAGCGAGCGACAAGGAGTGCGCGAGTTGCAAGGGACTCATTCGAACGATGAGAAGAGAAGGGAAAGAAAGGTCGAGATTTCTCCCGGCGAAAAAAGGTTGAAATCCTCGCTCGGGGTTCCTGTCCATCTCTCTTCACTCTTCCGTCAAATTTCGCTCTCAACTCACGACAACCAATACAGAGAGGAAGTCTACCGCCTCCTTCCGCCGCCCAGTTCACTTCCGGCGCGCCTACAAAGCAGGCTCTCACCTGCCGCGGTCTATTCAGCTTCCCTCGATCACTCGTTCGGCCTTGTCCTCCCTCTCTGTTCCTACATCCTCGGTACCGCCTACTCAGCACTCCTCTTCTATACCGCCTTCGAACGTCCCCTCGAGTAAGAGCCCCTCGCGCAAACGCGTCACTTCCGCTCGCTTCAACCTCGCCCTTTTTTTCACATCGTCTCCGCTCGCAGTACGCCTCCGCCTGATCGTCAAATCGCCCGAATCTTACGAATAGACTTTACAGAAAATGTCTGCGGCGAAAGAAGCACAAATGATGGAACACAAAGAGGAAGTCATGCTCCCTCCTCCGGTCACAGTCGCCTTCGTTCCTCCTGGTACCAGCAGCAAACTCAAAGTGAGATGGGCGAAACTTAAGAGACGGATAGGGAACGGTTCAGCGCCTAGTGAAAGTCTCGGAGACCCGACAAACACGACCGGATCCGATTCAGGCTCTAGTTTTGGGAGGAATCGTCCAGCGAGTCAGCGATGGAAAGAAGGAGAGGAGAAACACGAGGAAGCAGACGAGATCGATGAAGTCGTCGTTGAACAATCAGAGGAATACGACTGCTGGAAAAAAGTAACGATCGCCTCGAATTCGGCGAGTCATCGTGCTGGAGGCGGAACTGGGACGAGTCCGGGGACTGGATTAGTAGGAACGATGGCGAGTGATGATGATTCCTTGAGACAAACGACGTACGAAGCGAACGGCCCTCTTCAAGCGGTTTACGGATTTGCGAGGTATCGGATTTATCCTCAAGTTTCTCGATTCTTCAACGTGAGTTATCTCTATTTCCTTCTTCCAATCGGCTCATAGGCTGATCAGATTCGACACTCTCAGCCATCATATCACGACAAGACGATCGAAGAGGCTTATCAAAAAGAGGTGAGTTTCGTGCAAATTCTCCAGCCCTATTGAAACCGAGCTGATAGACTTCTCACGAATCCAGTCTTGGTACACGAGCAAAAGTCGACACCTGTTCGGTAGTCTTTACCTCGTCCTCAACTGGGTAAGTAAAGCTTTCTTCCCTCATTTTTACTCGTGTCGTCTTACCTTTCTTCGCTGTCCAGGTTTTGACCCTTGCCCTACTCCCTCGACCGTTCAATCACTGGAATGAGGCGCATCTCTACGCCGTCATGCCTGTCCTCACAGTTCCGCTCGTCGTCCTGGCCGCTTTCGACATTCCTCGACGGAAACCTTGGATCTGGCAACTTTGGGTCTTCTCCAGCATTTGGGTCACCGGAACTGCGTTCTTGATCGATATGCACTCCTGCGGTTTCTATACGGCCACACCTCATTGTGGAGGAAAGGATTATATGTCGTGAGTCCAAGTTTTGCTTCGAGGCTTTTCCAGGTTCTCTCAGTCCCACGGCGCTGACCTCAATAAAATTTTGACCCTCAGATCGATGTACTATGCAATCTCGGGACCGACAATCGCTCTCTTCGCCATGAACATGAAACGAATCCTCGCCTTCCTCTTCTCCGCCACTTGGTTGATTACGGTTTCCATCACGATTCTTCCCATCCGTCACGCCTGGGCTCGTAACGTCGTCCTCGTCATCCTCTTCCATGCATTCCTTATGAGCATTCATTACATGGCAGAAATGTAAGCGATTCCCTCACTCTCTCTCTCTCGCTCTCTTCGAAGTTCAAGCACTGATCACTATCTTAACTCGTTCAGGGCTGAGAGACGACTCTTCACGCTTCGTGCCGAGTTAAAGGTGCAATACCGAGCGAAACAAAGGGCTCAGATTAACGAAAGAAAGACGATGGACGCGAAGCGAAGGTTCAGCTCCTACATCTTTCACGAAGTTCGAGTTCCTCTCAACACTGCTCGTAAGCCCCTTTTCGACTAGGTTCGAGCCGTTGGAACTCAGCTGACCATCTTCTTTCGGCGTTTCCAGTGCTCGCCGTACAAAACTTGAAAGGATTGAACGTCTTCAACGCCAACTCGGACAACGCGATCGAATACTCCGCTCTTGAAGGTTCTTTGCAAATGATGTCTCAAGTTCTCAACGTGAGTACATTTAACTCCTGCTCTTCGACCTATTGTCTGATCTTTGCTCTCGCATGACAGGACGTCCTCGACTTCTCTCGAATGGAACGAGGAGGCTTCTCTTCCGTCTCTCGACCTTTCTCACTCCACAACCTCATGCGCTCGATCTTCGTTCCTCTCCGACTCGACGCCGCTGCGCGTGGACTCGAACTCGAAACCTCGCTCGACTCTCGAGTTGACGAACTCGCTAGACTCGCTGCTTACCCGGATCAATCGATTGAGAACATCAGAGAAGGAGACGGAATCCTCATGGGAGACGAGATGCGATTGCGTCAAATCATTGGCAATCTCATTTCGAACGCTTGCAGTAAGTTCTCCTCTCGCTGCTCTCGAACTCGATTCAGCGTTGACACTTTTCTTCCGACACAGAATTCACTCCCTCAGGAGGAAAACTTACGATCAACACGAAGCTCATCTACCCCGTCGAGATCGAAAAACATCAATCGCATCTTCCGAACGACGCAGAACTTTCCCCTACCGATTTCGCCGTTTCCGATGCGACCTCCGAGACGTATTCTCCTCGTCTTTCCGCCGGTCGGCTCCAACAGCACGAGTCAGAGATCTCTCCCCAATCGAAAGAGATGCTCGTAGTTCGGTTCGAGATCAAAGATACCGGAATCGGAATCCGACCCGCCGAAATCGCAGAGCATCGTCTCTTCTCCCCCTACGTTCAAACCGATGTCGGAAGAATGCAAGGTGGAAAGGGTACCGGACTCGGATTGAGTTTGGTTCGTCAAATCGTCATGTTGAGCGGTGGACGTCTCGGAGTTCAATCGAAAGTCGGACAAGGTGAGTTGGACGACTTGCCATTTAGTTTCCTTCGTGCCCGAACTAACAAGGTCGCCTCCTCCACAGGCTCGACATTTTGGGTCGAATTGCCGTTCGCGATCGGTCTTCAAACGAGGGAAGGAGGCGACTTTGCGGATCCCAACAAGCGTTCGAGCAAATCGCCGGGCAACTTGACTCCTTGCTCGAAAGACAAGGACATCTCTCCCTTAAGCGACTCTTCAGCTTCCGACTACCGATTTGTCTCCTCTTTACGCGATCCTACGGCTATCAGCGTCGACGAATCTCCCGACCGTACTCGAACTTCGTCCGTCTCAACTGCAACTTCCCCTTCCTCCCCGGTCCGAAAATCGTTCACTTCCGACACAGAATCTCGTCCAATGATCTACGGTCAGGCTTCTTCGGGAGAGTCGACGATTCGAGGCAACACCTCTCCGACAGAAGAGCATCCCGCTTTCACTTCTCTCGCCGCCGATCAACCTTTCGCTCTCGATCCTCCTCATCGACCTGAACCTTACTCGCACATCTCGACACAATCAGCTCCCGCAAACGTCACCCTCCCATCTTCCCCTCTGTCAATCGCTTCCGCTCCCGTCGTAACTTCTGTCCCTTCGACTCCCGCTCTCAGTTCCGTCCCGAAACCGACGAAATTCGCTCCTCCGAAACTCGAATTCCCCGATGGACCTCTCCGAGTCCTCGTAGTCGACGACGACAATCTCACTCGTCGACTCATGGGTCGAATGATGAGCCGACTTGGATGCGCGGTCGAAAGTGCTGAAAACGGGAAAATCGCTCTCGACATGATGCTCGCTCCTGAACCTGGGAAAGAGGGTGAGATCACTGAGATACGGGATGGAGACGCCTTCGATGCGGAAGAGAGGGGGGAAATGAGACCTCATCAGAAGAAGAAGACGGCTTTCGGAATCGATCCGAGATCGGGAGTCGACGCTCACAAAAACTTCGATATAGTCTTCCTCGACAACCAGGTGCGTCCTCCCACCTGTGTGCTTTCGAGTTGTTGCATCGACTAACGCTTCGTTCAATCGCTGCAGATGCCGGTCATGTCAGGAGTTCAACTCGGCACGAAACTCCGAGCCCTCGGACGAGATGATCTCGTTGTCGGAGTTACCGCGAATGCTCGTATGTCCTCACCTGTTCTCTGTAGGTAGTAATAGAGTCTGACGCTTCTTCCTTCCATCGCAGTGTTGTCGGATCAAGAACAATACCTCGAGCAAGGAGCTTCGTTCGTTCTGACAAAGCCCGTTTCGGAGGACAGTCTCAAGAAGTACCTCTTCATCGCCGATCGACGACGAGCCGAAGCACTACACCCAGAACTCAAGCTACAACGAGAAGCTGAAGTCCTAGGATCGAATCAATAATCGTTCCCTTCTCTTTTTCTCTCTTCCCACCTCGCAACATCCTGTACCTAATACTTCAACCCTCTTTTCTTACTACTCGTTACTTACACTTCGCTCCTTAATCTGCATTTCCTCACTCCATCCGCCCTTGTTCATATTCTCCTCTTCCTCAATCTCTTTCGCAATATTTTCATCGCACATCTCTCGAGCACACATACACGCAGCATGCTCTCTCTCCCCCTTCATATCATTGTTCTCTGTTGTTTCTAGTTTCAAAAACATCGGTTTGTTTGGGGTCATATTCGGTCGGATTTTCGTTCGCTATTTCTCTTTGTTTCGGATGCAACCATTTCGTTGCCAACTCTCTTCCTACTACGCACGGCTCAGAGAGCGATTCCAGGCAGCGAGCAGATGCCTTCTTACAGGAGAGGGACAAGACAGAACAACTTTGGCAGATTACAGACATCACAAAGTTTTAACTGCGTAACTATTCTTCATCCGAACCCTCCTCCTCTTCCTCGTCCTCGTCGTCCTCGTCGTTCTCCTCCTCGGTAGCGGGAACGGAAGGAGCGGAAGCTGCGAGAGCGGCCTGCTTCTTCTTCCATTCGGCGGCGAGTTGGAGGAATTTGAGCGAAGCAGGGTTCGAAGCTTGTTCGTCGTCGGCAAAGATCATGTCGTAGTCTGAAGTGGTTCCGAGGTTAGTATCAAGACATTCGGATGTGAGAGAGATACGATAAGCTTACATTCTTCCATCATCGAAGAATCGTCGTCGACCTTGCGCATCTTCTTGACGACCCTCGGGAACATCGCCTCGACCTTTGCGACATGTTCGGCATCTCCGTGAGCGATCTCCATCTCCTTCCAGGCATTGAGGAGCACGACACGCTGAGCAAGAAAGGATCGTCAGCATTTCGTTGAGAAAGCATGAGACGGGGTAGAGAACGTACCTCGTCCTTGAGTGACTTGTTCTTGAGATCGGCGTATCCACGTTCGTAAACCTTTCGAGCTCGCTCCAATCCATCTTGTTTCGCCTTTTCGACTGCCTCTTGATCAATCTCCTTCGGTTCTTTCTCTGCTTTCTCTCCCTCCTCTTCTTCCTCGTCCTCGTCCTCGTCTTCTCCACTGAGAGTTCTCGCTTCGGCCAATCCAGCGTTCGCCTCGAATTGAGCAAACGAAACCCAAACCTTGACGTGACTCGTTCTCCTCAACAGCCTCTCGTACAACTCGCGAGTTCGGTCGTATTCCTCCTCCTCGAACTCGAAGTCGATCCAAGACTTCCAAATGAGCTCTGGCATGTCCATCGAAGGTTGATCAACCGCCATCTCGTAAATCGCTCGAACTCGGTCGTGATCTTGTAGAATCGTTTCAAGTTCGGTGAATTTGATCCATGCTGTCGCGTTCGAAGGGTCGTACTGCGCGTTGTATTCACGAAGAGCGAGTCAGTCTCTAAACGACAAGAAAAGAAACGTAGAAAAGGTCAGAGAGCGTACCTCGATCCATTTTTGGTAAAGTGTTCGGCAGCGGTCAAATTCTCGCAGTTTCAATTCGATATCAATGTACTCCTTGAATAGCTGTAGAGTGAGATAGTGGGAGTCGATAAGTCCCTCTTCCTTTGAACGAAGAACGAGGGAGAGAAACTCACCTTTTCCTTCGGCGCCATTCCGATTCCGGTCCCGAGAATCTTCCTCGCTGCATCCAGCTCTTGTTGACGGATCTCGAACTCGGCGAATTGAATCCATACTTTCGCGAACGTGAATTGCTTGTGCGGAACCAATTTTAAACACGCTCGGTAGATTTCTCGAGCTCGTTGCAAATCCTAGAGAGTTCGTCACCGGAGCGGTCAGCATGGCCTGCTGGAGGGAAGCGAGGGACGACTCACCTTCGTTTCTTGCTCTTCGAAGAGTGCGTAATTGAGCCATAAAAAGATGTACCGTCTCCAATGTCTCTTCTCATCCCTCGTCGGCGGTACCTGCGCGACCGCTCTCTCGTACACTTCCCTCACCCGCTTGATCCCATCTTCACTGTTCCCATCACCTCTGCACGCGTCCTCCTCGAGTCGAGCATAGTCGAACCAGACATCGTAGTTTCTCGATTCGTGCGAGAGCTCCTCTTCGTACTGCAGTCGTCGTTTACCGAGGATTGTCACTTCGATACCGACCCTTGTACCGTGCTGTTTCTCGAAGTTCGAATAGGCGGCGTAGAGCTGAGTTGAGCGGGAACGAGGTAATCGATCGAGAGCGAACTGAACGAGAATGCAAAGAGGTCAGTCACCGCTTTGAATGCAGAAGTCAGCGGGTGATCTCACTTTGTAGATCACTCGAGCACGATCGTATTCCTTCAGTCTGACTTCCATCTTTGCGAAACTCGAATAGAGCGATTGAGATTTGTCGCTTCCTTCTTCGTCTTGACCGAAAAATTCGAATCCCATCTGATAGATTTCCCGTGCTCGATCTGAGAAAAGCAGAGCGTCAGTTCATACGATCTCCTGTAAGTGATCGGAGAGGATACCAACCGAGCATTCCCCGTTCTTCCTCGAACTTAGCCCATTTGATAAATGACTTCGGTTCCGGATGACAATTGACCATCCTCTCGTAAATCTGACTCGCACGATCCAACTCGTTGTACCTCACTTCGAGTTTAATGTAGGCGCTCCAAGCTTTCTCATCCGGTTCCCATGCCATCCATCGTTCGAATACTTGTCGAGCTCCAGCAACGTTTCCGAGTAATTCTTCGAGGAAGACGTATTTGTACCAGATTTGATCGATTCGGGGAAGGAGGGTGACGGCTCGATCGAATAGGTTGCGGGCGTGAGAGATGTTTCGCGCTTTCAATTCCTGGTGAGAGAAGCAGGCGTCAGCAGGAGCAAGGGAATGATAGGCGGTTGCACTGTACCATTTCGGTGTAGCCGAGCCAGATCTTCAGACTGCTGGGTTCTACATCGAGCGCACGCTCGAAAACTGATCGAGACCTGTCGGATTGAAGAAGGATTGGGTCAATTTCCAAGGTCAGGCGGAGGAAGCGGCTGCAACGAGCTTACCGAGGGAACTCGTTTTGACTAGCTTCCCAATTTGCGTACTTGACCCATGCCGAAATCTACGGTCGGGGCGAAGCGAAGAGAGGGAGGGAGGGATTAGCGAGAGAATCTCTCGCTCTGTCCCATGAAATACGACTTACGTTCTGCCTAGTTCTTCGAATGACTTCCTCGAATTCTTGTCGCTTCCTTCCCCTGTACTCGTGGAGTTCCTCAAAGTCCTCAACTCGTTGTTTAGGTTTCGGTGCTGTAGTCTCTTGGAAATCAGCTGCTTCACGTAACAGTTGTTCCGCAGTGATCTATCCGGTTCATTTGTCCTCTGGAGTCAGCTCATTGGTCTACAAGGGGATGTGTTGATCGAGAGAGATGAGAGTGATGGAGATGAAACTGACTTGGATCGCCGCGGGCGCCCTGTTCTTGACTCGTCCGGATCCTTCACGGCCTGACATATTGACGAAGCGTCCTGGTGGACTATCTATCGAGTTGAACGGGGCGAAAGTGAGAAGTTGAGGGGAGCGATTCTCGGATTCGTTTCTTGTCCTTCTACCCTTCACTTGACTTTCTCGACGTCGACTAAGAGCGTAGAGGCCGTTCAGGGATGTTAGCTACGTGCGCATAGGCAGGACCCACGGTTTCTCACTTCGTTTCTCGTCAGATTCGCCGACTTCGCTTCCTTTCGCTTCCTTCCCGCGCTGTGCCTCGGCTTGACCGCTCTCGTTCTGGCGCTTGTGATCAGTCACTGTGATGTGGATCATTGATGCGGTTGCTCAGCGAACGAAGAACAGAGGTCTCGTTCCGCTATCGGTCGTTTTCGTTTTTACGGAGTTCTCATCGGTTCCGGAACTCTCTGTCATGTGGGCGGCGCTCTATCGCTACCAACAAGTCAATCTCGACGATAGCTGTCTCCGTCGGGTTCTCCAGTCCGGAAGACGGAAGTAGAGCATGTCAAAAGCCTCGATCGAGCGAAAACAGAAGCTTTTCGCAGTCTGTGCGTCGACACCTGAGTCATCTCTGGGCTTTCGAAGCTAGGAAAAAGACGTCTTGATGCTACGTGGCGATATCGAGCGAAAACGTTCTCGACAGATAGCTTCTTCGCCGTCAAAGTCGCACGAAAGCTCGAAATGCGAAAATTGCAAGCGAATCCTTTTTTCGCCTCTTGAGCCAGGCGGCATAACTTGAGAGCAGGGTTTCTTCCCTCTCCATGTTGAGCCTGCCTGGTCTCGAGAAGGAGAGCAATCCGCGAAAAAGACCACCGAAACTTGCGAGAAACCTTGGTCTCGTACCTCTACCTTCGAATGTTCGACGAACCTTACCGGCCGCGACGCCCAACTGCCGCAGAGAAGGAGAAAGATCGGGAACATCAGCAGTACAAGCGGAAACGGCAGCAGGAGAAGCGAGAGCGGGAGAAGGAGACGAGAGAGAAACGGTCAGTCAACGATCAGCGACAGCAGCGTGGAAGAAGGGTCTGACTGACCTCAAATGGTGTATTCAGGACATCCAAGTTGACCTATAGTGATCATAGCGGAGTAGGCTACCAGGTGAGCCTGCTTCGGATTCTGAACGCTCCTCGGCGCGACTGAAGACCTCCTGCTCGACAGGATTTCAATCTAGGGCCCTCTGGACCAGTCAGAACGAGAGTACAATTCGATCGACGCGCCTACCTCGATTATAGAAGCGGAAACAGCTCGCAAGATCGACCTTTTCTCGACTCGGTTCCCTCTCTCGCAGAATGTTGCCTCGAAATCGTAGCGGAAAACTATGGAGAACCTGCGCAACTTGTCGCACTCGACTCGGTTCGTCATCGGACGCACGTGAAACCGCTGTTCGACCGCGTAAAGGGGATCAGAAACGACGCAGAAGGTTTACTTCCTTTCGAATTCTGGCTAGATTTCGCCCTCGAGTTTGGACTGGATCTCCCAAATCGGTACAAGACATACAAAGGACTCGTCGTATCGAGTGATCAGGAGGAACTTGACGTCCTCAAGGAGCACAACGAGGAAGCTGCGAGGCTTTGGATTCAGCAACCTTCGATCGTTCCTTCCTTCTTTCTCGCTACTCTCGACCTCTCGAACGATCGTACCTTCACCGATTCGGACGTATACAAACTCCGGAACCCACTTTCGAACTTTCTCGCCGTCCTCAAGCTGGACAACACTTCAGTCACGGACACGGGAATCGCTTGGATCTCGCGAGCCGCATCCGATTCGGACGCCTACAAACATCTCGAAGTACTGTCACTGAGAGGATTGACTCGGGTCACGAACGATGGAGTCGCAAAGCTGTCGAAATTGGCGAACTTGAGGATGCTAGGTCAGTTCTTTCAGCTCTCGATCTTGCGAACTTGCTAACTTTGTCTGAGAACCTCGAGCAGATCTCCGAAACACCGCATGTAATGCTCAAGTTATCACCCAACTGAGCAATCAGAACATCTCCCCATCTTGGTCGACCCCTCGAGCTCGAAAAGATCTTACCCAAACTCTCATTGAATTTCAACTATTCGGAGGAGGATTCTCCCCTTCTCGTACCCTCTCCATTCTACATCACCTCGCTCAAGTCCATCACAGTCCCGTCCAAACCCTCGAAACAACCATCCGATCACCTCTACTCAAACAACTTTCGATCCACCTCTCAGCAATGACTCGTCGACCAGCCTCATCTGCCTCGAAAGCAAACCACGACAGAACCTCCGAAGAACTCTACAACGAACAAATCGCTCTCTCGACCTTCTCGGGATCTGCTCGAGCGACTCATCATTCAGCCTTCGGGAACCTCACGAGCACGAAATCTCTCGCTCGAAAATTAGTCGACGAAGACGGGAGAGCTATGGGAGAGAAAGGAGCTGCATTCAGGAATGGACTTGGCGATGGGGTAGCGTTAGGAGAATGGGTCGGTCAAGGTCGAGTAGGAGGGAGATCGACTCTTTACGATCAAGGAACGAAGAAAGTCACAGCACGGCAGAGGGAGAGGGAGCCTTTTTCGGATACGGAAGATGAGGAGGAAAAGAGAACAATGTTGAGAGAGGAAGAAGCAGAGGAGTTGAGGATTTGGGAGGACAAAACGAGCGGAGGGTTCTCGTTTTACGCCGGCAGGAAACCGATTCCGAAACCTGATCGAGTTATCGTCGCGGCCGAACAATCGAAACTCACCCTCTTGCGATATATCCCGTTCGTTCCACCGTATGAGCGACGACGTACAACGACAGCAGTTCAAGAGCAGGAGGAAGAAACGGATCTCGTTGGAAAAGCGATTCGGGTACCCGCACAGAAAGTTCAAGAAGGAGCCACTTTACTCAAGAAGAAGAAGCGCAAGCTTGATCAGGATACTCCGTTATCATCGTCGTCTCCTCGCCCATCCGTATCGTCAACTCCTGAAACTCCTCGAGTTCGACCCCTCTTGCCTCCCTCCTCTGCTCGATCCGCTTCCGTTTCCAGCACGACTTCGATCCGCGGTCAACCATCTTCTACTCCCTCAAACCCCTTCTCGAAGAAGCCCAAAACAGCCGTCGCTGGTCGAACCGATCGAAAGAATATCGTCAAGTGCGCCCCTACCCTCGCCAAACGAAGTAGTCTCTCCGCTTTCAAGCGATGAAACCCTCCTTTTCCGTCTGTCTCTCTCGGCCTCTCTCTTCCCCTGTCTTATTGTTGTCGTAAATGCTGAGATACATTATCCTCTTCCTCATTGAATCGCTCTGTCTCGATTTCTCATCTTGATCATCCTCACCCTCAATTTTTCGAACCATTCATGACCAATGTACCAATATCCTGCTCCGAACGCGGCACCGGCGAGATGCGCCGCGTGATCAAACATTCTCCAGCCTCGGAAGAGTCCGACGAGGTCTACGAGCACGAGGGCACCTGTTGCAGCGCCTGTGAAGTCGTGAAGTCAAGAGTCGTTCAGTTTCATACTGTCGCTGAGGCTGAAAGGGGAAAGAGTGAGTACGGACCGATCGGAAGCGGAACGAAAGGAATGAAAATGAGCGAAACGTTTGATTCAGGGAACGAGAGAGCCGTCAGAGTCAAACAAGAGTAGACCGCGCCTATGCTTCGAAAAGAACCGAAAGTCAGAACTCCGGTATCGCCCAACTTTATGGTTCCCTTGACGCACCTGAAGCTCCGAGAGAGGGTACGATCGAAGCTCGAACTTGTTGAGACGTTGTTGTCCGTAGTAATCGACCTGCGACTATTCGGGAGAACCATAGATGCGAGGCGAAAGACGATGCGAGACCAGCTAAGTGGGCGAAAATAAAGGCGATGAGCGTTTGTAATCTCGTCAGGAAACGATCAGAGAAACTCACCTGCAGCGAAGAATGCGAGGAATTCGTAGCGAGAGGTACTCCGAGGTAGAAGTTCGGAATAGTTGAGGTAGGAGAAGCAAGCGGTGCCGAAGGAGTATAGGGCGATAGAGTTGAATGCGAGATGAGGGAGAGTCTGATCGCCGGAAGGAAGAATCAGAAACGTCGACGAAGGGAAGAAGCTCTGACGAACTCACACGATGGGAGAAGACCGAAGTCAACTGTGTGATAGATCGCCCAGAAAGAGGATCATGAGCGAGCCATTTCCCAAACCTCGCAGATGCCGGCAGTCGCCAAAGAACGAAAACGGTTGCGAACGACGCGATCAACCCGGCTTGAGTCCTCTTCGCCTCTCCCATCTCGAGCCACTTCTCGTTGAGGATTACGACGAGTCGATTATTCGGAAACTGCTTCACCCATGCCTTCGCTCGAGCGAAACTTTCCTCAAACCTCGAACGAGCGAGATCCGGCTGAAGTCCAGTTCCGTGCCGTCTTCCCCACGATGACCAGTATCCTTTGTTCCTCTCTTCAGTGTCTTTGTTCGTCATCCATGCTGCCCCTCCGAAAGCGAGTACTGAACCACTCAAAGCGAATGCGAATTGTCGCCCAACTCTTCGGTCGAGCACGAAGTCGGTTCTTGTAGGCGGTCGGGCTCGTCGCGTTCTCAGTGGTGATAGGATGGTCTGAGTCGGTTTGAACATGTTTGCGAATGAAGTGAAGGGAATGAAAGAGCTCATCGCTTTCTCTCTCTCCTTACCCATTTCCCGAAGTCGACTGCCCCCCTCGTCCTTCGCGAATACACATAAGCCATGTCAGAGATTCATCAAATCGCCAATGTACCCGTCACCGCTCACGCTTTCAACGCAGACCGAAGCCGTGAGCTTCCTTTCTCATCTTCAAACCCCACCTTGCGGCCCACTGACTCTCTCCTCAAACTGCAGAGGTTGCGATCTCGCCCAACACGAATGAAGTTCAGATCTTCCAATCTACTGTCTCTGGCTGGAAGCTCTTGCATACGTTGACCGAGGTGAGTTCGAACACCCTTCCGCGTCATCACTTTCTCGAGAGACTCACCCTCCTCTGTGTTGAATAGCACGATAAACTTGTCAATTCTATCGACTGGGCTCCGAACACGAACCGAATCGTCACCTGTTCCCACGATCGAAACGCCTACGTTTGGAACTTGACCTCGGATCCCTCGACCGGTCAACAAAAATGGGAACCTACCCTCGTTCTCCTCCGACTTACTCGTTCCGCTACGTTTGTCCGGTGGTCTCCGAACGAAGAGAAGTTCGCTGTTGCGTCGGGAGCGAGAACGATTTCGGTTTGTCAATTCGACGAGGAATCGAACTGGTGGGTTGCGAAACATATCAAGAAGCCTTTGAGAACTACCGTCCTCAGTCTCGATTGGCACCCGAATTCGGTATTGTTGGCGGCGGGAGGCGCAGATGGAATCGCTAGGGTTTTCTCGGCTTTCATCAAGGGAGTCGATTCAAAGTGAGTTTTTGTGTCTCTTTCGAGCTTGGTTTCACCCGCTCATTCTCTTTTGCCACCAGGCCTTCGCCTTCGGTTTGGGGAGAACGTCTTCCGTTCAATACCGTCTGCGGAGAATTCATGAGTCCTGCTGGAGGATGGGTTCACGGAGTCGCTTTCTCTCCGAGTGGTGACGCTCTCGCTTTCGTCGGTGAGTCATCCACGTTTCCCGACTCTGCTATTGCTCAACTCATACGCCGTCGTCTGTCCCCAGGTCACGGTTCGACTTTGACGGTCGTCTATCCTTCGGCTCCCGAACAACCTCCTCAAGCATCGTACACCCTCAACCTCCCTTCGCTCCCCTGTCTCAGCTTGACATTCACGACCGAAAACACTCTCATCGCCGCCGGACACGATTGTCAACCTCTCACGTTCGAAGGTTCTCTCGAAGGAGGATGGAACGCGACCGGTTCGCTCGATCAACGTACCGGTTCTGAAGCTTCTTCTCGCGGAGGAGCAGGTGCCGCCGCATCTGGAGGAGTCGGTCGATTGAACCGAAGTGAAGCGTTCAATATGTTCCGAGCGGCCGATTCTCGAGGAGTTTCTTCCTCTTCTTTGCAATCGGGTTCCCCTTCTTCCGCTGGGATCGGATCAGGACAGAAATTGACTTCGAATGGAACTGAGTTGTTGACGGTTCATCAAAACACGATCACTTCGGTACGACCATACGAAGGGGGAACGGACCAAGTTTCGAAAGTTAGTACGACTGGAGTCGATGGAAGATTGGTTATTTGGTCCGTTTCTCCCGGAGTTGGGGGAGTTACGAAGGGAATGGGTGGATTAAACATGTAGATATCATTGTGGGAAGTAAAAGGTAGTAACAACAACAAGAACGAGAACACAGAGTCTTTGTAAAAACAAATCGAGAATTTTCCCTTCGGGTCATTGCCTCGCTTCTTCCTCGTACATCTGTTGATCTTCTCGTTGCCGTAAGATTGACCATACGGAAGCTATCGACGTACGGAGAGGGATCCTATCAGCGACAGAGACGGGGCAGCAAGAGAAGCAGAGACACAACGAACCTTTGAGGAGGGTGAAGACGAGACCGATTTTGCGTTCGAGCGGTCTCAATTCTGCGAGGAGATGAGGTTGAACAGCAGACAACCGTTGAACAACAGCAGACATCTATGGAGAACGCGTTGAGCAACTGGTTCGACGCGCGGAAAGAGGAAAGAGAGAGGGAAGCTCACTTCGTCAAGGTTGCGGGAGATGAGGGCATATTCGTCGAGTACTTGCTGTTCCAGCTTCGTAATCAGCACTTGTGAAGAGCTCATCGGGAGCCGAGGAGGATGGAGAAGGGAGACCCGCGAAATGGATTTCCTCTCCTCTCTCTCAACTCTATCCGATCAACCGACTTACTCCCGGATCGGCCTCTTTGGACGACACCGGAGTGGGTTCCGATACCCTTCAGCTGCACTCCCTCGGTCCCTCGTCTTCCATTCCGATCCTCCTTCATCTGAGACACATTAACGCCAACTCCTCTTCCCTCGCTCCTCCTGATACCGTTTAGACCACCATGGGGGACGCTCTAGAAGACTTGGAACGAGTCTGCTACCCGGACTTCTCCTCCCTCGACAACTCGTACCAACAGAACCCTTGCCAAGTCGCTCACATCCTTTTCCGAGTTTGTGACAATTCAGAGATCTCGAGGGACGACTACTCGCTATCGGCACTGGATGTAGAGAGAGGTCAACATCATTATCCGGCTCCGAATCAATGGCAGGCGACGGAATGCATTTGTTCAATGGCGGGCTATAATTTAGTTCAAGTGGGTCTCTTCCCTCTCCGTCATCGCTTGAAAGAAACACCAGAACTGATCGTATTCTCGTTTGATCATCAGGCTTGTGCGGCATGTCAACAAACGACTCCGATTGGTGCAGTTTCGGTACGTTCTAGAAAATGACTTCACCCTCTTTCAAATCTGTTGGGCCGAATTCACTCACATCTCTCTCGACATGGTGATAGTGGAACGACTGGGTATCGAATTGTACGATGAGCAACATCAATTTCGGAAAGACGTTCCCTTACGAGATTCCGAGTTCGACGAATCTACCGAATTGGGCCTATGCGAACAATCGTTACGGATCTTTCAACATGGCTGATACGTGAGGCATATCCCTTGCTCTCATGACGATGAGATTATCATTTTGAACCTTCTCGAGCGATGTAGGTTCGGAAGGATCAACAACAATCAATCGGCGTGGCCTTTCAACCCTTCGTCTTATTCCATCGCGACGGCAACTTCGACGACTTCGTTTGCTTCATCGAGTCCGACACCTCCGGGAGGATACGGACAGGCAAACTCAGAACCTCCGTCGAATGTTCCTGATGGAGATGGAGATGCGGACGATACGGGCGAGAATAACACTGCAGCGAAAATCGCGGTCGGAGTTGGTGAGCTTTCTTCGCTTCTATCCTCACTGTGACCGTAGGCTGACTCATAATCATGCTACAGTGATTCCGATCGTCGTGATCGGTGGTATCCTCTTGTCGATCCTGTTCTATATTCGCCGAAAAAGAAGAACTGCTCGACAACGAGGACTCCGACTCGGTTCCGACAACAACCTACCCCCACCTACTTTCCTCGTCGACGATCCTTCCTCAAACCCATTTTCTGATCCCCAACACTTTGCCGCCTCTGGACCCGACATGACTCAACAGAAAGGACCATCCCAAATCACTTCCCTCTTCCTCCCTTCCGAAACCGTCTTTACCCGTTCTTCTCACTCTCGATCAAGCTTCACGACGAATTCAGTCTCTACCGGTTCAGTCTCGGTCGAATACGCTCAAAGGACTCTACCTCGTCATCTCCAAGGTCCTCGACTCGGACCCGATCCCTACGGACCTCGAGACTCGACTTCGCTCTTCGCCCCTTCGACGACGGACTACGATTCACGATCTTCAGCTGCCTACACCTACGATGACGACGAGGATGAATCGATTTCCCCCTTTTCGGACATTCATCGACCTCGACCGACCGTTCTCGCGAGTCGAAACAATTTACACAACACCTCGCAAGGTCGAAGAGGAGCGTCTTACTATTCTTCTCCGAGTTTGATGTCGGCTTCAGCATCGGAAACGGATTCAATGTTGAGTGGAAGAGACGCCGATGAAGAAAGTGTTATCACGTTGAGTTCGAGGATCTCGAAATTGTCGGGGCGGGCTCCGAGTAGTTGTGGAGCGACTTATGGTGGAGCTCATGACTCGGAAGATGACGATGACGAGGAAGATGGAGGATTCGAAACGGAGCGATACGAAGATGAGGAGGAAGGGGAGGAGACTGAAGGTGGATACGAAACTGAACAAGGAGGAGGAGGAGGATTCGATTCCGAAACGGAGACCGAAGTGCAAGACGACGCGATCTCCCTCAGCAGTACGATGACTAGCAGCACGGCTCATCGACCATAGATCCAAAAAGAAAAAGGAATGAAATCGCCTGTCTCTCTCTCTCTCCCTCTCTCTCTCTCGCTTACGCTTGTACCTTACAAATATGTTGATATCGTTCAGTTCTCTGTTCTCTGTTCTTGTTCTGTTCTTTCTTCTTGTCGTTCCACGCCCTAGTTCCCTACTTACTGCACCCAATATTTCTCACAAGTTTTTTGTCTTTCTTTTCTTGTTGTAGATGCTTAGAGTGTGCCTCTGTTTTTCTCTCTCTCTCGTTGCAGTTCATACACAGCTTACATACTGCGAAAATACAAAATCGGCATTTGAAGATAGCCGAGCTCTTTTGAATTTCACTCTTCCCACTTCCCGACTCTCGCTTCCGATACAACCCGCCTACTCGCACCGGAAGAAAGAGATGTCTGGACTACAAGCAAGCTTAGACCAACTGGTCCGGAATCCAGCTTACCACGATATCCTCGCGATTTTGAAAGGAGCGAGGAATGGATTGGTGTACGGAGCGAGGGTGAGAGGACCTCATGCGTTGGTGATGAGTCTGATCTTCCAGAGTGGAACGTACGTCCTACGGTCTCCCTCTCTCGAACTGGGCGGTGATTAAGGTGCTGAAATCGTTCTCTCCCACCCGTCCTCCTCCCGATTCCGAATTGACGCCCGAACAGATTACAACAGAGATTGAAATACGTCTACAAAGCGACGAAGCAACACTCGTTGAACTTGGCGAAATTCGTCGCGATCTACAAGACTTGTTTGTTGTTGCAGAAAACTCTCGCGGGAGGGAAACAGAGAAGTTTGGATACTTTCTTTGCTGGATTGATTGGTGGATGGTGCGTCTTTGGAGAACGTAACGCTGTCAACGAGCAGGTGAGCTCTTTCCCTCCCTCGAGCTTCTGATTTCGCAACATTCTGACTTCTTTTCGAATTCCTCTTCAAGATCGTTCTCTATGTCGTCTCTCGAGTGATCACTTCTTTCCTCCCACGAGCCGGACCTCCTGCACCACCTTCCGGCCCCGCATCCGCCCGTCCAACTACCGCTCCCGATGGTTTCCCGCTCCCTCCAGGTTACCCTTACCCGAAGTCTCGACCTCCCAACTCGAAGGTGTTTGAAGTGTACGCCGCAGTTGCGTGGGGCGTAGTCATGTATTTGTTCAGGGAACGGAGAGATACGTTGCATGGTGGGATGGTACATTCGATGCAGGTGAGTTAAAACCGAACACTTTGCGAACAAAGGAAAACCTGGCGTGGAGGGCTCTTGCCATTCACTCGGGTTTCCGTCGAAGGAGACAAGGCTGAGACAAGACTATATACTGACCTCGAATCTCTGTCCGTTGCAGTACCTTTACAACGATTCGGAAGTTTGGAACAATCTCAAAACTCTCCTTTGGCGTACGTTTCGCTCACTTTCGCTTCCTCGCGCGTCTCACCTTTCCTTGGCTAACGTTACCCGTCTCTCCACTGCACAGACAACCGTTAGCACCAGAAACTGGCATCTTCCTGTCTATGAATCCGCTCGCTTTCAGTTTCGAAAACCTTCAGCTATTTTCTGTTCCAGTTTTTGCGTTTTGTCTCTGTTCTCTTGTTGCAATACCTTACCGTTTTCCTGTCTCTGTCTCTCCGTTACAAGGGAGAAGTGTTCGCGAACCTGCTCCTGTTCGCGATCTCACAAATTCACTTCGCTCACCACCATCACCATGTCAGCTCGCGCGTCCAGCAGTACCGCCCGGACAGTAGTGAACAACTCTCGTTCGCTCTCATCTACGAGTACTGCGCGACTACCTCCCAAGCAGCGTAAGTTTTTCCTTCGGGAAACTATTCCTCTTGATCAAACGAAACCGTCGCTGACTCTATGCCTTTACGCTTGCTATGGGGTATGTACGGTATCAACAGTCAGTAGTAAAGCAGCTCTATTCGCTCGGAACAAGAAACAAGCTACCGAGGGAGATGTAAGTCTTTCCCATGTATCAGATCTCTCGTTAGCTTGAGCTGATCGTCGGAAAGGGCTGCAGGACGCTGCATCTGGAAGTGGAACTGGAAACATTCTCTCGGAAGTGACTCTACCTCCGCCAGACCTCTCGAGATTGGAAACTATGCATCCCGTTCGTTTTGCTCCCTCTTCAGCGCTCTCCGGCTCTGTCCCCGCAGCTGAAGATGTTTGCGAGGAACAGGAGAGCTTGACGCAAGGCGCAGTAGGAAAAGTGAAAGCTTTCCCGGCTCAAACTCTCGACGCTTTCAAAACTCTCTCGATTCCTTCTTCTGTACAAAAAGAGGTGAGTCCTGCGACCGATCCTCAGTCATCTCTCAATCCGCATTGACTAAGGGCGAGACGGTAAACCTCACAGTTCTCATTCTCGACAAAACCTGCGACTGTAGTTCGAGGGGCGACTTTGGAAGTTAAGAAACTGTTAGATGAGAGCAAGAAGGGTTCGAGTAAAGAATCTAGACATATCTTCCGTGAGTTCGTTCAACTTGATACGTTCTGTGTACAGACGACTGACGAAAACAACTTTGATTTAGACGGAGGAGCTGGAACTGGGAAAAGTACTCTGATGCTTCAAGCTGTTTCTTACGCTCAAGCTTCTGGCTACATTGTCTTCTACCTACCTTCTGGTCAGTATCTCCTCCCCTCTCTACGACAGAAGCCATGTTGATTGTTCCCCCTCGATACTTTAGCTACTCCTCTCGTCAACTCTTCGACCCCTCACATCTATTCTCAACCTCGTTCGCTCTTCGATCAACCCCTCTTGTCTTCTTCGCTCCTTTCAAAACTCTCGAGCGTCAACAAGGCCGCTTTCAAAGAACTGAAGACTTCGAAAGAACATACTTTCACCGGCGGAGCGTCGGAGAAGAAAGTCGCGGCTGGAAAGAGCTTGGAAGAGTTGTGTAAAGCCGCTGGTGGGGATGAGAAGATCGTGACGAGCGTGTTTGAGGCTTTGCTAGAGGAACTCTCGACTCAAAATAGGTGAGGTTTTCCGCTATGTCTACAATTGGCCTAGCAAGCTGACGATTGTAGATCCTGGGGTTCCTCTCTAGTCGCCCCGTACTTTTGGCGATCGACGACTGTCAGTCACTATTTGCGACAACTCGATACGTCGATCCTTCCTACCATTCTGTCGAATCTTTCTCCCTCGTCGTTCCCCGTCTCCTTCTAGAATTCGTTTCGGGTCAAAGGCAATTCGTGAGTCTCCATCAAGCCTCCCCGAAAGTCTTCATACTAAGCCGTTTCGTACTTTCTTCCAGGCATCTGGCGCGGTCCTTCTCTCCCCTTCTTCCCTATCTCCTTCGCAATCCCCCGCCATGACTGATTTCCTCTCCTCCTCCTCTACCACCTCCACCCTCTCATCGCCCTACGACAGAGCGACGACATCCTCCTATTCGACCTACTCGTCCCTCGTTTCCTCCCTCTCGAAATTCTCCATTCCTTCTCGACTCACCTCGAAAGAAGCCGTAGGAGTCGTCGAGTTATTGAAACAGATCAGAGGGGTGAGGGTCAGGGAAGGGAAAGGGTTGGGAGATCAAGAGTTTTTGGAGAGGTTAGTTGGGAGCGATGGGAACGTTAGGGAATTCGTAAAGGGATTGAGGAAGAGTGTAGTAGCTTAAGGTCAACGGTAGTGTCAAAGTTGAAACGAGACAGTGCATTGTCGTCTCAGTTTGATGCCAGCGGCAATGCAGCACAGAATAGCTGAGAGCGGAGCACTCGATGTCGACATTCGGAAACAGCTCGCTTATATCTTTCGGCCCCGATGACTCTTCTCTGAGATGCCATCCAGTGCTCAGGCGATGGAGGCGCAAGAAAACGTAATTGAGGCAAAGTTCAGCTCATGCGATGCCCTGGCCTCCTCTCTCGCGCTTCGGTCAGACGCCGAACTCTGCATCGTGGGACCTCCTGTATACCGCCGAGGAGGTTGTCCGAAGCACGAGTGTAGCGCAAGGAGCCAGAGAGCGCAAGAGCCGTGCGATGGATCCTGAACTCTCGAACTCTCCTTCTTCGACTCCGACCGCCTCCCTTCCGCGCTGCTGTACGAGTGCCCGAGAGACTCTAAATTCACAATATGCGACGAGGGAAAAGTAAAGGGTTTATATTTTACTATTTGTGTCGCCTTTACATCAAAGAGCGCCTACTTGGTCTAGTAGCATGATTCTCCCTTCGGGTGTTCGAAACATCAGTCCGATTCATCGGATGTGACTGGGAGAGGTCGAGGGTTCAATTCCCTCAGTGGGCCTTCATTTTTGTCGACCTCCATTTTGCGGTAAGAGCAATGAGAGTGATTTTTTTGCAACCCAAAACGACGAGGAACAAGCACCGATTGACTCGAGGACAACCTCATGACACCTTGTAAGCGGGTTCGACCCTATGGAGGTCGTTCTGAGCTCGATGAAAGACGACGAAGAACAGTTGCTCGAGTTCGCTTTTCTGTTTCGATGTCACGGAAAACGTTCTAGTACAGCGCGACTTGCACGTACACGAGAAGAGCCGTAAACGAAGAGTACACAGAAGTTCGAGGAGAACGGTGAAGATTGAAACAGCACCGCGAATCGGAACAAAGTCACGGCTCTTTGAGATGGTTCTTACGAAGCCAGTTGTTTGACTTGCCCTCCTTCCACGCTCTCTGGAGGTATCACAACTTGGGATCGATTTCAGGGAATACAACGGAGGCCATTCGAGGCAATTTGAAGGCGAGAGTCGAATGGAGGTGCGGCAAACTGACTCGCAGGCAGCGAAAACGACTTCGATTCTGTGTCGAGAGCAATGGTGGTGCTTCACCTTCATTTATTCCGCTTTAGCACCGCCTGAGCTCAGCGTCAGGGCCTAATGCAAATAGACGAGGTGAAACCCCGACACGAGATCATTGAAGGGAGTCACACGCCTGTTCCGAATCGCAGCACGCGAACGGGTCAGCGTCTGCGTGAGCCTGCGACGACTCTCGTCTTAAGGCGGTCGAGTGGCCCGGACGCTCTGCGTGCAAGCGGGAGATCAGACACGAGTCCTCATCGAGCTCGAGCGCTTCGTTCGCGCCGGAGAAAAGCCCGCGTCTCAACCTCCTTCTTAGCCTCAACTGTCTCGCTCTAGTCCGAGACTCGAGAGCTGTACCACTTTTTGTTGAAGGACGAGCGAGTTGCTTCGGAAAGGATTCGAAGGAGCCAACTAGCGAACAGACGTCGACACTGCGCGTGTTCGTAGGATGATGCTGAGATAGCAACCTGAAGCCTCCTTCGTCCTCCTTCCACCAACTGTGCAAGGATGCTACAAACGCGAGACAAAGCCGAAAGGAATGGGAACTCAGCAAGGGTTGAGCAACTTCAAACTCTCTCTCCAAATTTGCTCGCTCTCGTTTCTGGCTTCTCCTGCTTGATATTCGCTAGCTCCCATGCGCATCGTGCTCTTCTCTTGTCAGATTTACTCGGAGGAGCTGGTGGCGAGCTCGCCTGGAAGAAACAAGCTCCTCGAAGGGGTTATATGAGCTCGAGACTCTCCCTCGATCCAAGTTCCCTCCTCTTGGTCTCCTCCTCGCCTCTCGGGCGAGCAAGTCGCCAGCCAGACTGATGCGTGTAGAGCTCCAGAGAGCGAGGATCAGACGGGCAGCGCAGATAAAAAATAAAAAAAAAGCCGCACGATATATATTGCACATTTTGTCGAGCGTTGCCATGGAAGCACGATTAACTCAGTCGTCTGCCTCCGTAACTCAATTGGAAGAGTGCCAGACTTTTACGAATAGTCGAAATCTGGACGTTGCGGGTTCGAGCCCCGCCGGAGGCTGAGTTCTTCTTTTGCCGTTCTCAAGGCCCGTCCTTTTAGATGGTATCTTTTTGTCGCTCTTTCGCAGCGCAGGCGCGTCAGCCCTCGTTCAGACGCCACTGGAATGTTGCTTTTCGTGCTCAGAGTTCCGCCCGCAGACTGAAAGCTCGCAAACACTTTGTTGGTCCGTGCTATTGCGTTCCCATGGATTTCCTCCCGAGAGAACCCCATCACTCGCCTCTGACCACGACCGCAATTAATCGCGAAACAAACACTACCATGGTCACTGGTAGGGTTCAGGTTTCGCGACTCACGGATTCGAAAAAAGTGTCACAATGCAGCTGCTCAGCTCAGGCAGGCGAAAGGACAAAGCGAGCGTGACAACACAGAACATTCACATTCGACTTGCAAAATAACTACAGCAAAGGCACAACTCAAAGGTAGGGTACAGGTCGAAACGAGAGGCGAAGGGTTTTTTCATTGAAGAGGTTCGGAACTTGAACTGAGTCGATTGAGATGAATGTAACAATCGGTACCGTATCTGAGACGAGAACACAAACGGGTCAGTCGGAGTGAGAAGAGTGCACAGCAGGGAAAGTGCTCACCCTTCCATCGAGATCAGTTTGAGATTTCCTCCGAAATACTGAGCGTACAAACGAGCGATCGGAAGACCGTAACCTAGCGAGAAGGCAACCCCTTTCTACATCAATGTATACATGATAATGAAGAGGAAAGCCTACCGAAACCAGCCATCGGAGCTTTGAAATCAGTCCCTTGGAAATCTTGATCGAGATTTTCGGGATTCGCAGTCGTGTACCTGTGAGACCGATGTCCTTTCGTCTCAGCGTCGCTCTAATGCACGCTGAGAGAGAGAGAGAAACTCACATGAAGGTCCAAACGAGAGGTAAAGCGGATCTTGGAATTCCACCTCCTTCATCCGAAATCTTGATCGTGATATCTTCGTTTCCTTCTGCCACAATAACTTTTACCGGTGGGTAGTTCTCGCAGTCGACTCCATGTGTTTCGACGACTGCACGAAGCGAGTTCTTGAGAACTTCGAACAGGACGTGATTCTGATCGAACAAAAAATCAGCGAACGCAACAAGGGAAAGAAGCAAAGGGAGAGGTTACTCACGAGATGACTCGGTACATACATGAAATTGAGATCTTTCGGACAGATGAGTTGTACAGGAGGACCTTTGAAGAGTCCGTAGTGTTCTTCACAAACGTAGGTCGCATTCTCGATCGCTTCTCGTGCGATTTGATGAACGTTCGTTTTTGTACAAATTATTCCGACTGTCGCAAGTAAGAACGAATCAGTATTATGGACGAATACACTCCAGCGCCGGAAATTTACCATAATCCTGTAGACGACGAAAGGTTTGGCTTCAGCTAGAGAGAAGCGGATGACAGAGCCAAATCTCGACCTACCTCATGCGGTTCCAATCTATTGAGTGCGATATGTTGACCAATCAAGACACGAATACCTGCAACCCGCAAAATATAACCAAATAGTTAGTCTAGGCACAACAGAACCCGAGAGAAAAGAGGAAGGAAACGGACCTATTCGCGACATGTAGAATCGATCGAGGAAAGTTTGAATCGAGCGGTCGATATGAGGCGCCTTGATCTCCTTTTTGAATTCGAGAATACCTTGCGCCATAGTCGTCACGACGGGATCGTGTCGTCGTTTGATGTTCGAAAGAACTCGAGTGAATCGTTCGTTGTAATCGTGAACTTCTGGCGGCCATTCAAGTTTCCCATCAGGATTCGTGTAGTATCTGTGGGAACTCATCCGAAGCAGTGAGTCAGGATCGGCCGTACTCTCTCGACTCGAAAGATGTCCTCACCTGTGAGCTAGAGCGAGTCTCGTTCTTCCGTGTTTACTCTTGAGCTGATTCGGTCTCGGTTTCATATGGTCGGGAAGGGAAGGGTTCGGTTTCGCTTCTGGTAACGCTAAGGTATCGTTCGAAGCTCGTCGTAATGCATCTTCGATGTCGCCGGGAAGTTCAGGTTTTGGAAAATTCACCAATTCCTACTCGCAAATGTTCAGCTTGGATAGCGACGAACGAGAGACTTTGTGAGAGAGAGTACTCACTTCGAAACTCTCTGCGTACCACCGTTTCACCTTCTCGATACTGGGCATCTTGTTCAAGTTGTGGGGCAGTTCGTCCAATTCTTTCACTCGATGGGCGAGTCGTATCGGTAATTCCGCTGCAACTCGGAAGAACCTGTCAGTCTCGAGAAAACGCTTCGATCCGTCAGACATCCCTCGACTCACCTGCGAGGAATTGTGAAGCTCGGAGAAGAGTTCCCTATGAAATGCGAAATCAAGTCTCAGCCGACATCCCATCAACCGGAGAAAGAGCGAGAGCTTACCTGTGAAGGGTTTTGGCCTATAAGAGCGAAAGCGAGACATGGATGAGCGGGAGAGACTCGAAAAGAGAGACGGGGAGAACTAACCAAACATGACCATCTGTCTCAACGAAACACCAGTTTGAGGGAACGTAGCATAATGTGCGATCTGTCTTCTCAGCCTGTACCGTTCAGAGAGTGCTCCGAGTCAGGATTCGGAGAGGGAGAGAGTTGAGAGAGGGGATCCATAGTGGGGAAAAGAGAACTAGTTTAGAGGGAACAGAGGGAGGGAGCCTGAGCATGGGGGTACAGGACGTACGCATCGCTGAAGCTGAATACCATCTTTGTGTAAAGTGTGCGAAGGGTGGAGTCAAAGAGAGAGAGGACTGGCGATTGAATATTTCCCGCTTTGCTCCGGCAATTCGAAATACAATGCTACCCTATTCCTCACTCTCGAATGCTCTCCTTCGACATTGTACGATGGAACAGACGAACCCGGATTCGAGAAAAAATTGCGACGATGAATAATACGAAAAACAAAAAGAGTAAGGAAGCGGGAAAACTGTAGAGTCAAGAGGGTATCGAAAGAATGCGACGAGAGAGATAAGAGGAAGAACTGAAAAGCGAAGTAGTCTTGCGAAAGAAGAGTGGTGAGTCGCGCTCAAAGAACGTAGACGATCTGAATTCGCGGAAAGTTGTCAGTTTCAATCTGCGCTTGGAACAATGCGCACGATACGAGGACTCACTTGACTAGGACGGACGAAGAGTCCTTTTGTGGGTCCAGTAGGAAGAGGAGGTTCCGCCGAAGTTGAACGACGTCGAGGTTGTCGTCCGATCGTAGGCGGTTGAAGGGAATCATTCCGAGTCGGAACCGTAGCAGCTGGTGGATCCGAAGGGATTGGTGAAGAGGGAGATGTAGAAGGTGCAGAGGTCGAAGTGGAAGCAGGAGCGGAAGGAGGGGTGAGAGAGAAGTATTCGACTGCAGATCAACCCCAGAGTCAATTCGTTCCTCGCTGTCGCTGATGAAAGCGCTACTTACCTTCACCTTTCTTCCCATCGTTCCAACTCAACTTCTTCGCCTCGACAGGTATCGTGTCTTCCGGTATCTCAACTCCAACCCATTGTCCCGTCTCTCCAACCAAACTGCCAAGGTATCGCACCATCGCTCGCATCCTGATCGGTCTCGTTCCTTTGACCGTAACGATACACGGAATGCCCGATAGAAGCGAAGTTCCAGGAGGTTTCGATTTGAGTTTGGAACTTGTCCTAGCTCGAACCGTTCCAGAAGCGGAGGAAGGCAAAGGAGGGACGTTCGGAACTGCTCTCGATGGTCGTATTGAGCTTCTAGAAGTGGAAGTCGGCAAGGCAGGTTTCGTCGAGGCGTTTGAAGGTCGACGAGTCGAAGTTGTCGAAGAAGCTCGACTTCGCGGAGTGACAGCCGTTGAATTGGCAACTGAAGCTGAAGATGGAGGTCTTGTCGCGGGTGATTTTGTCGAGGTGGTCGATCGTATTGAAGTAGCCGAGGGTTGTGTGCGAATCCGAGTCGAGGGAGCTGGACCTGAAGTCGTCCGTGTTCGAGGAATCGAAGAGGTCGAAGGAGATGGTCTGACTGGAGGTGTTTGTCGGGCGATGGAAGAAGTGGAAGTTGTCCGTGATGGAGCGGTCGTGCGATCCGTTCCTCCAGCGGGAGAGCGAACCGCAGTGTTTCGAACCGTCGCTACTGAAGGAGATGGAGAAAGGGGTCGACGGGATGTCGAGGGTGCGACAGAATTGGCAGATGTTGTCCGTGTGCGAGCTCGAACGCTTGGAGCTGTCGAAGGAGGAGCTCCTGTCTGCGAAATCGCTGGCGAACGAATCGGAGGTCGAGGAGTGGTCGAGGCGAGTGGTGAGCGAGCATTCGTCGTAGCGACAGGTGGTGGTCGAGTACCTGATGCTGATCGTACTGGCGGTGCTCGAGGAGCGAGAGAAGAGATTGAAGATCTTGAAGCGGTACTGGCCGTAGAGAGACGAGGAGTTCGAGTCGGCAGAGATTGGCGAGGAAGAGCTGTAGTTGCGGCTGTACGGTTCGAGATCACAGGCTCCGAAGCTCGTGGACGAGCAGTTGCGACCGGTCTCTCCGTCAGGCGTTTCGGGGGAGATTTTCGATTCGAAATCGTTCGATCCCCGGCGAGAAGCTCTTTTGTCGATACCTCGAGTTCTATCGAATTTGAGGGAGTCAGAACAGAACAGATAGAGGAAAGAGATAGGAACTCACCATCAGCGAGCTCTTTGAGACACCAAGGTTCGAGTCGATCGAAACCTCCCTCGTCCCTGATCATTGCCCACCGAGTCTTGATGTACTTCAACAGGCCGTTTCGAGTATCTTCGACGTGCATACGAGCCTAGAGCCAAGTGTACCTACGATGAGTGCCAGCTCACGCGAGCAAGATGACTAAAGACTTACATCGACCATGATTCCTTGTTCTCGCAAGAGCACCGAGCCGACCAACGCCTGATAAGCGAGTGGAGCGTTCTTCTCCCGTAACTCGTCCTTGTCGAACACTTGCAGCAACAGCCATTCGAGCACATCCGAACTGAATCCAACTCCATCCACCAAATCGACGAAACCTGGTGAAACGACGATCTCCGGCAATTGATTCGCGATGATCGTGACGAGCCTCCTCTCTACCGCTTCGAGCATCGCTTCGACGTTCCTTGACCATCCAGCTCGTTCGATTTCGAGTTTCTTGCGCAGTTTTCGAGTTTGTCGAGAAACTTTCGCGACGGTGAGAGGAGTGATCGTGCTTCGTAGTTTCGTGACGAGTTCCATTTGAGGATCGTAATCGAGCGTACCGATGTATGGAGTCGCCCACATTTCGTCGAAATGGTCGATAATGACGGGGAGAGTCGAACGAGCGAGAACGGCGCTGTTGACGTCGGATGCGTGGGCGAATTGATAGATCCGAGGAGCTCGTTGCGGTGTGATCATCGATACGATTTTGACTTCGAGCTCGTCTTGCAGAGTGGACATCGAGAGGAACGCGGCGCATCTCCAGGTTTCGAAAACGGTTTCGAGGTTGAAAGTCCGGTTCGAGAAATCGAGAGTACCCGTATACATGTAGCCGAGGACGAATACGAGAGAGGGAGGAGTGAAGGGCGGAGAAGGGAGCGTGAATCGATCGAGTCGAGAGTCCGAGTAGTCACCAAGGAGAAGGGACTTGAAGTAAGAAGAACGCGAGGCGAGGATAGCGCGGTGGGCTGAGAAGGGGGTTGAGAGCGTTCCGTCCGGTGACTCTAGGACGATGTCGACATCCGCGAACAACTTGCTTCTCCAGCAGAAATGGAGATCCTAAAACCGTTTTTGAATCGGTCAGTATCTTATCGAACGAATCACGAGAGTCGCCTCGTACCTGTCTCAGCTTTGCTGTTCCAGTCAGTTCTCCTTCTGCAGGACCTCCTCCTTCGTTGAACCCTTCCAGCACGACTGCGAAAGCCTCTGCTTCCCTCCCTCCCGTGTAGAAATATTCGAGCGAAGTTTCAAACACGTCGAGATCTGTCGACCCAAGGACGATCGGTCGTATGAGAGAGGAATTTGAGGTGCTTGAAGTATGGGAGAGATCGGAAGGGGCCGGAGAAGAGCAGGAAGACGGAGTCGCGAAATTCTGGGTCGCAGTCGAATCTCGTCTCACGAGTGATTGAGGGGTCCAAGTTCGAAGAGAGGTAGTTGAATGTCCGAATGAAGATGTCGCTGATTCGCTCAAGCTATGAGGCAATCCCATGAACCTTTGTTGCCAATTACCTGGCATCGTTCAACGATTCTGAGTACAGTTTGACGCGCTCTCGAGGAGATAGAAAGGGTGCTCACCAGTTGCTCGAGCGTATACTATACATTTGTGAGCGTACACTAACCTCTGACTCCCTTCAGCGACCCAGGCAACATCACCAAACCTTTCCTTCGCTTCGACCCTCAATCGCGAGAGATCTGCCAACCATTCCTCCTCTGATTTCGTACGCGCAGCATCTACGCTGACCATACACCGAGCAAACGGTTCGACGGAGGAGATTTGGAACGAGTGGTGAGATGAGGAGGAGGAAGGAAAGCGAACCGCGCTCTCTTCTCCCTCCAACCATGTCGAAACTCAACGTGAGTCTACTCCGACCGTTACACCATACCGAATGCATCGACTGAAGCTCGCGACAGGTCCTCGTGTACAACGGATCAGGCGTTTCGGCATCCTCTCGAGATTACACTCTCCACTCTCTGCGAACGTTTCTCTCGCACCGCTACGACGTTCAACTAGTCACACCGAAGACGCTTCGAGAAGAACCCTGGACCGACAACTGCGCCCTCCTCGTCTTTCCTGGTGGTCGAGACCTCCCTTACCTCTTCGACCTCTCAGGCAAACCGAATCGCAGGATCAAGGAGTACGTCGAGAACGGAGGGAAGTACCTCGGAATCTGTGCGGGAGCGTATTATGCATGCCAGGAGATCGAGTTTGAGAAAGGAACTGCGTTGGAAGTGACTGGACAAAGAGAATTAGGATTCTTTCCTGGACTCTGTCGAGGGACTACTTTCCCTGGATTCGAGTACGAGACGGAAGCGGGAGCGAGGGAAACGTCGTTGGCATTGAGGAGGGAAGCGTGGAGGGATCATTGGTCGCAATCGCCGGATCATTGCGAAGTTTGGTACAATGGAGGAGGATCGTTCGTGCTCAACCCAGACGGATCACCACCGAAAGGTGTGCAAGTTCTCGCAGAATACGAAGAGACGGAACCGAAACAAGTCGCGGGAGTACTGTGTTCAGTCGGGAAAGGACAAGCTTTGTTGTGGGCCGTTCATCCGGAACATCCTTCACTCGACTCGATAGACGGTTCTCCTCGACAGGAGAAGGAACTTCATCGACTCAACCTCGTTCGAGGAACCCTCAGTCAACTAGGTCTCGACGTCTCGGACGGTCCAGCTCCTCTCCCAAAACTCCTTCCTCTCGTTCTCGCTTCCTCCGATCCCTCCGTCGCTTCTCAAATCGCCTCGGAAATCGCATCAAGAGGAGAAGCGATGTCCCACTCTACGGCGGGCCTCGTCGATAGAAACGATACTTTCGTCCTTCATCCCGCTTCCTCTTTCGACTCCCTCGTTCAGGCCGCTCGATCTCGCCAAGGCACTACGGATCCGGAAGAACTTCGTCAAGAACAAAAGTTGATTTGTGTCTGCGACGAATCTCCCCTACCGAAAAGCTCGACGCCTCTCTTCGACATCTCAGCCTATTTCAACAATCTCGCACATTTGTCGAACGGTCAGGCTAAGATTGGACAAGCCCTCCTGTACGGAGAAGTCGTCACAAGTACACAAACCATGCTTGACAAGTAAGCTTGCGGTTTGTCCTCTTCTCTCGCAAGAATAGAGCTGATCCTCTTTGTTAACAGAAACGACACCTTTCTGTCCGCGATTCCTTCGGGTCTCGTCTGCCTCGCCTCACATCAAGTAGCTGGTCGAGGTCGAGGCGGTAACTCGTGGATCTCCCCAGCCGGATGTCTTCAATTCTCCCTCGTGACCCGAATCGCGCTCTCCGAATCATCTCGAATCGTTTTCGTTCAATATCTCTTTGGTCTCGCCGTGGTCGAGGCAGTACGGTCTTCGCCGGGGTACGAGAAGGTGGGAGTCTGTTTGAAGTGGCCGAATGATATTTATGCGGATATGGGAGAAGGGGAAGGAATGGAAAGGTATAAAAAGATTGGTGGCATCCTCGTCAATTCGAGCTTTGCGAGTGGAGAATTCACTATCGTTACTGGTGAGCTCGCTCCGAGTCAATTTCTTGTCGGTTGTCATTGAGCTGACATGGGATTTTGACGATCAAGGTTGCGGAATCAACACGAGCAATCCTAAGCCGACAACATCGCTCAACGAGCTAGTCGATCTCCATAACCGTCGCACTGGCTCCAATCTCGCACCTTTCACCCCTGAGCTCCTCCTCGCGCTCATCCTCGCGAAATTCGGTTCAATGTGGGAAACGTTCCAAACTCGCGGCTTTGACCCATTCGTCGACGCCTATTTACGCCGTTGGATTCACACGTACGTGATTCTGACTCTCAGAGTAATCGAGTCGCTCGTCTCACTGCGATTTGGATGTCTGTGCAGAGATCAACGAGTAACTCTCGAAACAAATTCTCAACCCGTTCGAATCGTCGGTGTCACCCCAGATCACGGTCTATTACGGACAGTACCGATCAACGTCGATAGGATGGGGAACGAGGTGTTTGGCGGAGGAGCTTCGTTCGTGGGTCAACCTCAATATATCGATCTTCAACCGGACGGGAATAGGTTCGATTTGATGAAAGGAATGTTGTATGCTCGTTAGGGATCGTGTAATTAGACGTCACTAGTAGATTCTGAAGGTTGCTGATAGAGAAAGAGAGAGAAGATCTGCGAGAGAGAGAGAGAGAGGGTGCGAAACTCTTCGACTTTGAACGCTTTTCATTCTTTCACCAAACACCGAAAAAATGCCTAAAGCCGCCCCTAGTCGCAAGAACGCTGGATTGAAGCACGACCCTCTAGCAACTCAGCTACACGTTGGAGAACTCAGCGATGCAGGAGTTCTCTCTCAACCGGGGAAACGACAGAAATCTCACAGAAAGAAGCATCAAGAAGAAGAGGTAAATCGTCTCTCCCAACGTCTTACGAGCATTGTGAGCAGCACTGATGAAGTGTCGGAGGGTTCTAGGGAGCTCTCAATGCCAAGACGAGTCGTAAAGTGTTGTCAATGGCGAGAGATCAACAAGACGAAATTGCAGAGGAAGATCTGAAGGAACTAGGTCTCGATGTCGAGTGAGTACTAGACTTGTGCTATAGTGTGTACAAGTAGCTAACGATCATCTTTAGCGCAACCGAACGCCGAATGAGAGGAGAGGAAGATGAGGATGAGCAAGATGAGGAAGATTTCAGCGACGACGACGATGAGGAATACGAAGAGTTCGAGGAGCTCGTGAGTTCATATACAGTGCCTCGAGGAGCTCGGCTGATCAGGATCATGTTCACAGGAGGTTGATGAGGACGACCAAGCACTTCTCGACGCCTATGTTCCTCAAGGCCAGCTTCAGCCAGGACGAACTCTAGCAGATTTGATTATGGAAAAGATTGGACAAGCAGAAGACGGAGGAAAGGGGAAGGAACCCGGTAAGTCTGACGATGAATTCTCACGATTTTCAAAACTCGAAGCAAAACTGACTTTGATTCGATCTTTCGCTTTAGAAGTTCGCGCGGAGCCTCCTCCTGGTTTCAACCCGAAGGTAGTCGAGGTCTACACAAAGTAAGCTCATCACCAGGTCTCGAAAGTACGTTACTCAAGCTGATTGATTATGATTTTCTTAGGGTTGGAGAATTGCTCAGTCGTTACAAGTCTGGACCTCTACCGAAAGCTTTCAAGATTCTCCCCTCCCTCTCAATGTGGCCCACACTCGTCATGATTACGAACCCTGAACAATGGACTCCTCACGCAACCTATGCCGCAACCCGAATCTTCGCATCGAATCTCGACCCGAAACAAAGTCAAAAGTTTTACAAGGAGATTCTGCTGGAAAAGGTACGAGAAGAGATTGGACAGAGTGGGAAATTGTCGGTGCAGACGTACATGGCGTTAAAAAAAGCGATCTACAAACCTGCGGCGTTCTTCAAAGGTCTCTTGTTCCCTCTTTGCGAGGTGAGTTCGCTCGATCTCCTTCAAAGCGTAGATGAGAAACTGATCCGTCGACGTTCTCCAGAGCGGGACATGTACGCTTCGTGAAGCTGCGATTCTCGGTTCCGTCTTGACGAAAGTCAGTGTCCCCGTCCTTCATTCGGGAGCTGCTCTCCTCAAACTCGCCGAAATGGACTACACTGGACCCAACTCTCTCTTCATCCGAGTTCTCCTCGACAAGAAATACGCTCTTCCGTACAAAGTCGTCGACGCCCTCGTTTTCCACTTCATTCGATTCAAGCGTGATCCGAGAACGATGCCCGTATTGTGGCATCAATCTTTCCTCGTTTTTGTTCAACGGTATGTCGTCACACCACTCTCTCGTAGTCTGCAGTTGGACTCACCCGTGTTTTACCTTTCTCCGGCAGATACAAACAAGACTTGACGGCCGAACAGAAAGAAGCTCTCCTCGAAGTTCTACGCGCCAAGACTCACTTCCAGATCACCCCTGAGATTCGAAGGGAAATCGTACACAGTGTCGCGAGGGGAGAAGAGATGACTGCACCGGAAGAGATGGAAGTCGAAATTCAATAGAATTTCTCGCCTCTATACTGTTTTCCTCTTTTTCTATCTAGCTAGATCTTGGTTCCTTTCTGTTTGTTGTTCAATCTATTCTCTACTTCGCACAGATCTCACTGGACCTCTCCAAGCTAACCGAACTGGAACGAGAGGACGTGCACGGACTGCTATTCACCTATCTCGCCATAGATGGAATGTATGCGCTGAGATCAAGTCGGTTGCGAGTCAACCCCTGTACGAAGGGAGAAATCTATCGAGTATGGGAAATGAACAATAAAGGACGAACGATAAAGAAAGGAAGCCACGAATTAGGTACATTAATGATAGAACAAGGCTGTAATTTCGAGAGCTAAATTGGGGTTAATACCATGGACGACTTGATCGCAGTATCGTAAGATTTCTCGGACGGTGTGGTAAGACAAAGCTTGAGGCCCAAAGACTTTTTGACCGTTCTCCAGGTCGGGACCGCGAACGGCGAGATGAATGAGAATTTTGTGGAAAAGGACATCCAGATAACTCTGGGAGTTGCCGATGGACATGATTTGTTCGTAAACGAACGAGAGCGCGACTCCGATCGGATCCTCCCTCGCTGCCGCCGTGGCCGCCGGGTCATCATTTCGTTGTGAGCGGGAGGTTCGACGGTCCGCTAGCTCGAGCTTGATGATGGAGAGTTGTTGACGAAAGGTCGCTACGAACAAGGAGCGAGACTGTCTCGACATGGACCAGCTCGGATCCGAGTTCTCGAGGATCTGAGGCAAGACTTTCTACAGTGTCAAAACGAAGAAAGTTAGCGAATCGTTTGTCTGAGCTCGAATCCCGCAGATTCAAACGTGAGTTACCTCTAACCGAAGTCTCTCAAATCCACCGCTTCCTACCATCATTTCGATATCGGCGAACCCTAAACGCTGTAACTTTACAGCTTCTGGTCTTGCTGATGATCGACTTGCAGATTGTTCTCGTCGCAAATCTTTCAAGACCTCCCTCGCTTTATCGGCTTCCGAATCCGACAAGAGCGGCCAATAGACAGGAGAAGAGTTGACGCCACAGAATCGTCTGTGAAGCGGCCAGACCTGACATGTTGGTGAGCGTTAGCGAATTCGAAGACGGGAAAGAAAAGTCTCGCTGCAGCGCGAGACAGACTGGAGATCGGAGGGACAGAACTTACGAGTTTCTGATGCTCTGTCGAGCAGAAGTACATCTACCCAGTACCATTCGCGCCGCAAGCTGAGCATCTAGTCCAACATCTCTTTCCACAAACAACGCAGTCTCCTGACGAGTCGGACTCGGACGATTCGTTGGCCGACATTGTTGGAACTGTCTCGTCTCAAGAACGCCGCTGGCGGAGGGGAGGGGAGAGAGGCAGAGAAAGAGGAAACGAGAGCAAAGGGAAGATCAGGAAGAGAAAGAGGGACCATGGGGACGTCCGAGCGGCGAGCACGTTCCTCCTCGTTCTCTCCGTCCGCGGCAACTCCGCAACGTTGGCGAAGAGACTGTTCGCTCGACACTGAGGGAGAGACAGTAGGGGGATGTGAATTTGAGCAGGCAGAAAAGCTTTGATACCGGAATTTCGTTGACTTCGCTCCAAGCTATGCTCCTCGCGCTCGAAGGTCGCAAGCTCTCCGACAGAGCGGCGTCTCCGAAGGTAGTGCCTCGTCATTGCTTGAAAATCTTGAAACTATCAGCTGTCTAGAATGAACGCAAAACAAGGAATGGTCAAAAATAAGGAGAGGAGACCTAAACGTTCTGGGCGATCCTGGAAGCGAGGACAGGGAGAAGCCCGAGTACGAGGTCGCGGCAGAGAGCCTCCGTTTGATCGTTCGTATAGTCGAGGAAGGGTCGGAGCTCTTCAATTTCGAAAGATCGGCGCAATAACGAGCGAATACTGCTTGATGAATGAGCAGTTTGTCCATCAATTCATCGACCCACCTCCTCTGCTCCTCGTTATGAAGGTTGAGGTCAATCCGATCGATCATACTTTTGCGGTAGAGCGTGGAACCAATCGGATCTCGGACCGTTTCCTTGTCGCTGGGAGTCGACTCGCCCGGTCGCGGTGGTGAACCCGAGGCTCGAGACTCCGCCAGCGTGACCTTGATTCGATACAGTTCTCGACGGCAAAACGCTGAGAAGATCGATCGGGTCTGTCTCGGCATTGCGATGCTCGGTTCTGAGCTCTCGAGAATGTTAACGACGACGTTCTGTCGAAAAAGGTCAGCGACTCGTATTCATTTGAGTTGGCGCGCTACGATCGAAGCACGAGTCGACTCACCTCGATATCCATCTCCGTGCTACTTCCTGGTAGCTTGACGACCCCCAGCCCTTTCAAGTCCTTCGATTTTGCTGATGTTTTGGATTGTTCGCGTCGCAAATCCTTCAAAACCTCCTTCGCTTCGTCCGCTTCCGCATCGGCGAGAAGGGGCCACATTAGAGGGGAAGCGTTGACTCCGCAGAATCGTTTGTGAATCGGCCAGATCTGTCGAGAACAGCGAAGAATCGAGTGAGCAAAGTTGCAGGCATCTGACGACGGAGAAGGACTGGAGGCAAGGGGGAGGCAAACTGACGAATTTCTGGTGTTCCTTTGAGCAGAAGAACATCCAATCGAGTCCATGCGAAGAGCAAGCTGAGCACCTCGTATAACCTTTCTTGCCACAGAGTACGCATTCTCCCGACGCGCCCGGGTTCGACGGCTGACTGGACATGATCGATCTCGCTTGAGGCTCGTAGTAGGGGTGAGACGAAGTGTCGGATGTTGGCGAGTTCGAGAGCTGGAGGAAGTTGGCTGATTCGTGTGAGAGGGACTGAGGAGCGGTTGTCTGGGTGAGATCCTCCTCGCGAGTCGCTACTATTGCTGAAAGATTGCTGCGCTGAGTGTGGAGGAGATTGGCGAGTTCGTGAGATCAAGCGTGAGGGAAACAAAACAGTCCTCCCTCCCTCGTCTCAGCTCTACTCAATTCCATCGCCGGCAGGTCGTCGTTTGCAACCTCGATAGATCTTCTCCGCCGTTCGAAAAAAGAGTTGTCCGCCCCGAAGACTGGACGGGAAGCAAAATTGTAAGCACCCACCCGGGTTTGAACCAGGGACCTGACGATGCGCTCGAGAGACTGCAGTCGACCGCTCTACCGCTGAGCTATAGGTGCACATGACAAAATCAATGCAAAATAAGCAACATGATCTACCGCCATTACGGCGCAGAAAAAGCTCCCCTTCGACTGTGACCGTCTTACGAGTCCCAACCCAGTGGCCCTTGCCTGTCCCAACGAGCTCGGCTACCACAGACAGAGAGATCGATTTCGAGCGATCTCAGAGTCGAACGGGAAGACGATGAGTGACTCGGCACGCACGAAGGACTGCTTTTGTTTCCTCTTTACAACCCGACTCGCAACCCTGGCTTGATTGCCCTGACCAATCATTTTAATCTCGTACGTTCGTGAAGCTGACGGCGAGAGAAGGGAATCGGATTAGGTTTGCTCAGAGTTCCCTCTCCCTGCGCTTTGTCTCTCTCCTTACCTTCACACTCCCCCAAGATTAGCCTGGATCGTGTTCGACGACGCTTGTGTGTCTGCTGTGTAGACGAGTCTAAGCTAATTGAACATCCCTGAGCAGATGGAAGCAGCGACTGAAACAAAGTAGGGAGAACTCGTGAGCTGCTCACCGTAGACGACGGTGGATCATCCGGCTTTCAGTGACGTACCTTCTCTGCCGCACGACCACTGCTTGCACTGGGACTCTGTCCAGGAGAGCAGACCCTCTCCATCCATGGCAAAATTGGAGGCACGGACCAAATGAAACTCGAGCAGTACACCTATTCTGCAGCTCAGGCTGGAGCTTATGCTGGAAGTACTCTCGAGACTTGCTCTGATGTGACGGGAGCAAGGTCTTTCAGGTCGAGCAATCGAGAGAAACCGACGACAAGATTCATACCGGTTCAGGGTTCGAAAGGGACGGAAGTGCTGCGAGCGCTCGCGTTGCGAAAGAGAGGCAAAAAGATACCAGCTAAAAGGACGGGCCTTGACAACGGCAAAAGATGATCCCGTTGTGAAGCCTCCGGCGGGGCTCGAACCCGCAACGTCCAGATTTCGACTATTCGTAAAAGTCTGGCACTCTTCCAATTGAGTTACGGAGGCAGACGACTGAGTTAATCGTGCTTCCATGACAACGCTGCACCAAATGCAATATATGTACTATCAACAATCGTTGTGACTTCCCGCATCTTGCTCCCCTGTGCGAGACTCTCCCTCAGGCTCTAGGCGCACCAGTGTACTTCAACGCGATTCGGTAAGGGGAGGAGGATTTGATTTCGGAAACCCTGACAATCGAGTGTTCTCGAGCTCAAATCGTTCTTTGCGAGCGTCTTCGTTTCTCTCAGTCATGCTCGGCTTCAGCTCTGAGTCGTCCTCCGTCGGAAGAGACGGTGCATCACGCTTTAAGGTTGACGGCTCCGCTCCGGGACGAGGCGACAGACGAGAGTGACCAGTTTTGGAAACGAGATTCTGACTCGGAAACTGCTCAAGTCTCGCTCGAGTCCGCCCTCATCGATCTCTGAAGCGTCCGTCTCCCGTTCGTGCTGTAATAGCCCTGCGTACTGACGTAAGGAGGGCGAACGAGGTAACTCTAGACGAAACCCGCGCATTTAATCGTCCTCGAGTCGGACAAAGTTCCTTAGCGAAATGAATCGCGAAGTCGTTACAGACAAGTCTAGAACGACCACAACCTCGAAACGATATCGACCGGTTCCAACTCTTCTTCCTCTTCCTCCTCTGCATTCTTCTTCTCGATCTTCTCCCCATCTTCCGTAAACAACGGTTCGATCTCTTCCAGATTCTTCTTCTTCTTCGGTTTGATATGATCCATCGAACCATCCGCGAGAGGGAAGAACGAATCTCCGATGGGTTGTCTCTCTGGAACTGGGGCGAGTGCAGGTGGTCGATTCGTGATTTTCCGGGAGAATTCCGTTTCGAGCATCTACTCATTCGCATCATCGTCGTCAACTCACTGCTGCGAACGGGAAGAGGAGAGATGGAAGGGGAGACTGACAGTTCCGTAGGAATGATCGAGGAAATCTTCCATCGTGTAGTTTTGCTTGTTCATGACTTCTCCGAAAACTTGTGCTAGGCCGGAGACACTCGCGAGGTAATGATTCCGTAGAGCGGCGAGTTCCCAGAGTGATGAATCAATTGCGTTCGTTTCGGTTGGCGAAGATTCGAGAGGGTCGAAAGGATCTGCGAACGGATAACTTCGCTCAGCTCGAGTCGATTCAGGAGAAATGGGTTGAGCTTACCGTCGAACTGTTCCTGCTCGGCATCTTCGGAGAGAGGACGATGGATCATGACCATGAGACTCGGATGCTTCTTGAGCAAGTTGTAAACGAGGGGAACGACGGAAACGATCGCGGCGGGAGAAGCGGAAAGCGCTAGACGAGCTAATCGCTTGATGAACGAAGCTACGAGAGCAGAGGGAATGTGACTGTCGAGGAAGTAGGAGAGAGATCAGGATCGCTCTCTAGAAGATGGTAAGAAGAAGGTACATACGAGGAGGAAAGGAAAATGTCGAGAAGACGGAAGAACCGAGGTCGGTATCGGACATGGAGCACAGATCGATCGAGGAGCGAGTAGAGCTTGTTGTAAAAGTCGGGGTACTCGCTGTGAGAAGACCAAACAGATTAGCCTATCGACTACAATTGAAGCGAATCGGAGTCTACTCACAGACCATGTTTCTGCATGAGAGTGAAAAGACCGTTCAAAGCGAGAATCGCGATCGTTCCTCCACGATCCGCACAATCGACTAACCAATCCATCAACCTTCGAGGTTCCGTCATATGAGGGAGAATTTGTCGATGAAGCATGATCAACAATCGTTTACTGTCTTCTTCGCGAATCGGGAGGGCGAGGATCGCGAGGCAATAGTCTTGGAACGCTCGACGGTGAGCGACGAGCGAGAGAAGGGTAGGGAGATGTTTCTTGCGTTGTTGGGAATTGAGTTGTTGGATGAGTTCAGGTTCAGACTCTGATTCGGATTCGGAAGAGTCGAAGATTCCGGTCGAACCATCGTGTGGTCGTTCGTCGACTGCTTTACGTTTCTTCGAGGTGATTTTGTCGGCTTTGCGAATGACGGGAGTCGAACAGAAGAAATCGTTCAATTCGGATTGGGAAGTAGGCATCGTCGTGAGAGATTCGAGGACAGTAATTGCGTTCGGGATCAGGTGAGGGGGTAGTCGCGGTGGAGAAGGGTTCGAGGTGGATTTGACGTAGGTAGATAGGAGTTCCCTGAAAATCCGTCAAATTTAGCGACTCGATTCTTCGGTACTTGTGCAGGTACGGCAAGAATCGACTCACGCTCCTTTGTTGAGGAAATAGTACCGAACATCGTCGTTCCTATCCCACCATTTCTTCCATTCTTCGGCGAGATCAGGCTGAAGGATCCCATCATTCGCAGGAGGGAGAAGGAGAGCTTTCACAACGTATTCGAACGATGCGCGAGCGAATTGAGCTTGTTTCGAATGGTGTAGGGAAGTGAGGAAGAGTGATTCGGTGCGAATGAGCGACATGAGAGCGTTGAGAGCCGAAAGCTGAAACGAAAAGTAAAACGATGAGCTTTTTCAATCGTGAGAGAAGGACGGCGGTGTGAGCTCACTCTGACTGTAGTGTCCCAATGCGCTCCTGCTACCTTTGCCGTCTGTGCTAGGTACTCTTGCCATCTCTCCTTCAACCAATTCTTTACTTTTTCAACAATCGCCTCCTCCTTCGACTGGGCCTTACTATCGATTTCTCCCTCTACCTTGTTCCTCTTTGCTCCTTTGAACACTCCATGTAACCTCCCAGCGTTGATGAGAGATTCAAAAACAGCCTTCAAAGTATGAAGAGCCGTATGAACTTCCTGTCTGTTCCTTTCTAGCTCTTTCGGACTCGTAGATTCCGGGAGAACTAACTGTAGATGTGTGTAGAGGTCGATCAAATCGGCTGAAGGGTTGAGGGAGGCGGAAGAAGGAGCGGAAGGAGGAAGGGAAGCAGCGAGGTGAGAGATCTTGGTCAAGGTCGATTCGGGTTTGCTTGTGGTCGCTACGGGTTGCTTGGGCTTTGCTTGCTTCCCACCGAGGGATTTGATTGCCATCGTGAAGGGTTGAAGGTGAGTTGAATGAAATCGAAAAAGTTTCGACTTTGAAAGTTTTCGACAAGTTGATCAAACTTTCGCAGTCTAGTGTGCGTGACAGGTTGTCGCAAGAGTCTCACTGTATCCGACGGTACGTTTCCGAAGAGTCGAAAGAAAACAAAAATGATGTTGCGAAAAAGAAAAAGGGGATATAACAGCTAAGGATACAGCGGTTATAGCTAGAGAGAGAAGACAGAGGATATGCAAATGACAGTGACAAAGGAGGAAGGAAGAACAAGAAGCAAGAGGTGAGATGGTTCTCGCGAGAGGAAAGAATGGCAAGTGAAAATGCGACGGAGAGAGCGGCGGGACCTTGGCTTTCTGAGAGAGATGGGACGTTGAGATGACCTAGGGAGCTGTGAGATCGACGAGAGGCCGAGGAGGAAAGACTTGAGCTCGACAGACGGGACATTGTCGAGAGCGATGGAACCAAGTTCGAATACATTTCTCGTGGAAGCTTTATCAATAGCAAGCAGCGAGTCAGTCATTGTGTGGTCAGCGGCGGAGAGAGGTAAAGCTCACATGTGTAGACAGTTCGAGAGCACGACAGCGAAATCGTCCACTTTGAACCTCGACATACAAATCTGTGGATCTCTCAATTGAAACATTAGTCTGCTCTTTCTTCGCAGTATATGTTGACGTTGAGTGACTCACCGAACAATCAACGCATCTCACTCCCACGACACTCAGTTTAGTCTTCACCTTCCCTCGCTTATCGATCCTTCTCCTCTCGAGTTCGACTCTCGCGACAGTGAGATGTTCCGCGATTTCTTCAGCACTAGCTCCAGCGGGGGCTACGTTCCCCATCAATTCTCCTAGCGTCAAGAGGTCCTACCCGCGAAGACCTGATCAGCGACTGCATGGAGACGAGGAAGGAAGAAGAGCGAATCTCACATCGTAATTCCGACCACTTTCTCCTCCTTCTCCCGCTGTTCCCCCTTCAGTCGAGGTAGCTTCAGCTTCTCTTGAACTCGCAGCATCCCCTTCGAGACGAGCCAACAACAAGTCGAGATCCGTGTAAGCACTGAGTTGTTCCGGTTCAGGTTGTTGAGCGGGAGGTCGACGCGGTAGAGGAGGACCCGGATTCTCGACGGATGAAGAGCTCGAGGATGTTGATCTTCGAGGTTGAAGGGTTGGTCGGACTCGAACTGCGGCTGAAGTCGAAGGAGTCGAAACGGAGGAGGATAGATTCACATTCGGGAGAGAGGGTGAGTCGTGAATCGGAGAGAGGTTACCTTGAACAGCTCGGAGGGCGGTGAATGCGTCTATCCGGTCTTGCGAGAGAGGAGCAGGAGGAACGGGAAGTGGTCGAGGTCGACGAGGTGCCGAAGAATTCGTAGGTCGCTCAAAAGAGGCCGGTAATGAGGAAGACAAGGAAGGCGAGTGGTTGACGGGATCTCTCGGAGCGAGAGAAGGGATGACTCTCGACGGAGGTACAGGACGAGGACCGGTCAGACTCGAAGAAGGGGGACAAGTCGAAGCTGAATTGATTGAAACGGAATCGATTGATACGGGTCGATTACGTACCGTCGAGACCGGTATTGACCTGCTCGAAGGTGAAGGGACTCGTCGTCGAGGGGAGGAAGGAGGTGTCGCTTCGTTCAGAGCTGCGACGATCGATCGAACCGAGTTGCGATGACCGACTTCTCGAGATGGCGGAGGAGGCGGCGGGACTCTTCGTCCACTCGATTCCCGTTCCAACGTCGAAGTTGTCGCAGTTGAAGGGATTTGATCTTGCAGACTCCGCCTTGCGATCGATCTTCGAGCTGGGACTGGAGGAGGAATCGACCGAGATGATGAAGCGGCGACAACTGCCGGAGATTGTGTCAGGATAGGAGTCGATTCTGGCTCTAATGGGACGAGTTGGGGAGGTGGAGCCGGACGAGGAAGCGAGGAACGGGACGAAGGTTGACTGAACGAGAGTTCGAAATCGGGAAGACTTGGTTCTCTTCGCATTGTCCGAGGATTATCGAGTCGAGACGAAGTCGAGGGTGAGCTGACGGTCGGTTGCTCCGTAGTCGGCTGTGGAGAGACAGTCGATTCAACTTGTTCCTCCCTCTTTGATGTTTCGCCCTGCACTGCTTCTTCTGGTTCCTCCTCCTCCTCGACAACCGGGGTATCTAACCCTCTCTCCTCACGTTCTTTCTCTTCTCTCTCCATCCGTAACCTTCTTTCCGCCGCCAAAGCCGCCAAACCTCGTCCACTTCTCGTCACTTTTCTCGCGAGAGCTTGTTCCTCGGTCTCATCTTCCTCTTCCTCTTCCTCCTCCTCACTTTCTTCGCTCCGAGGATCGTCGCCAGTAGGTTTCGTCGGCGGTACCGGTACGTCTGGTCGATCGTCCTCAGTTTCCGATATATAAGGAGAATTTGAAAGTGACGGAGAACCTTGAGATGGAGAAGGGGAAGGGAACTCCGCTGCGATTGCCGAAGATTCTGCTGGTGACATGAGGGGTGGAGGTATTGAACTTGTCGTTTCTTCGGCGATCGTGAGAGAATTCGAATCTTGCTCGAACCGGGGTGAGCGAGGTAGCGAAATCGTAGTAGGAGTAGTTTGCGGTTCAACAACGGTCGGCAGTGATGATGAGGGTAGTGTCTGTTCCGCGGACGGAGAAGGCGCAGGAGAAGGGCCCTGAGATCGTGAAGTTTCCGTCGATTCTTCCACCGGCCGATTTTCCCTCAACGCGCTGAGTCCTCCAGTGCTCGAACTCATCAACATCGTACTCCTCCTACTCCCCGCTCCATACCTCCTACTCGCGTGTCTCGACAAAGCCCTCGATAATCTCCGACTATCTCTCGAGGCCTCAGCTTGTCGAATCTCGTTCAAATCGTCTTCCCCTTGTCCCGGTACTTCCTCCACTTCTACTTCCTCCTCCTCGTCGATGACACTTGAGGGAGTCCCCTCACCGGAGACAGAGAGGAGAGCTTCGTCCGCTGCTCTGCGACGTTCGAGGTCTCGAGCAATTCGTTCGTCGAGACTGTAAAGACCTGTTAGACGATCATCTTCCCATGCCAATACGAGCGGATCCGGTGGACTATCATCATCCTCTTCCTCTTCTTCGTCTTCCTCCGAATCGACCGTCGAGGATGCTGAAACCGGTTGACGAGGAGTCGGATTCGCAGAAGGTACCGATATTGGAGGAGGAGGTTCAGTCGGTAGAGTCGAGATTGAAGGCGGAGGGGGATCGTAGGCGGGAGGAGGAGGAGATAAGAGGAGACTCGGGTCGACGAGTCCGAGAGAGATTTGATTATCGAGGGAAGAATCGTCGAGCGAGGGAGGGGGCATGTAACTCGGAGACAGGGAGCGTCGATGTGAGGTAGGAGGCTGAGAGGAAGTGGATGATGGATTGGGAATTGGGCGAGAGGGTCGAGTGCGCCGTGAAGGAGCACTTGCATTTGAGGGAGTCGAAGTTGGCGGAGCTTGAGCCGTTAGTCGAGATTGCGTTGATTGAGCTGGCAAAGGAGCGTCAGACTTGTCAATAGAGCATCCGAGTAATGGTCAGCTCACCTGTAGACCGTGCTTCATCCGTCGTTGCTCGATTCCTCGACCGACTTCTCCTTTCTCTCGGTTGAGTTCTCCCATTCGACGGTACCGCTAACATCGCTTGTCCACTCGCCGACCTCGCCATCTCATTCGGTCCACCAGGTTGGGCTCCAACCGTCCCTGCCGTTGTTGCTGAGCTCTGTTGTGTTTGTCGAGGAGCGTTTGAGTTCGGACTCGGAGTTCTCCCAGCGTTGCTCACCGCAGCCATAATCTGTCTCTGTCTCAATTGTTCCTCCTCTTTCTTCTTCTTCTTCTTTACTTTCTTCCTAATCTTCCTCGTCGTCTCCTCATCCTCATCTCCTGCCTCTCCTTCTGCTTCCCCTTGTTCTCGATTCTCATTCTCCTCCCGCATCATCCCGGTCACTCCAAACCCGCCTCTCGCATCAACCCTCGTTTCCGGAGCATCTACCGTACCCGCCTGTCTCCTCGCGCCCAAATTATCCGGTGCAACGAGAGTCAATTGTCCATGATACCGTTGTTTATGCGTCAAATAAGGCGCTTCGTTCTGTTGAGGTAAACTAAGGGACGAAGTACTCGCTTGAGGATTCAACAACGAGATCGATGAAGTAGAGGAAGCGGCACCGGTAGCTTGAGCGTAAGGAGTGCCAGTTGTTCGAGACTTGTGCTGTTTCTTGGGAGACGATTTTGGGTTTCGAGTCCAGGCGGGACCGGAATGAGAGACGACCGGGGGTATTGAGTTTGATGTGGGTGGTGTAGTCATTCAGGTGTCCATCTGATGGGAAGTGACTGAGGGAGAGAGGCGTGAGAGGTGTGAGAAGACAATGACGCAGTAAAGTTGAAGTTCGAGAGAACGGGTAAGAGTCGCTTCTATCGAGCGTGTCTGGTTGTGAAGGATGTGTAGCGTCGGGCTGAGTAGGATAGAGTGGTAGAAAGGAAGAGAGAAGAGGGAACCTGCTGCGTCGGATTCGGATTCGCTCGATGGGTATTTTTCGACTTGTTCCGCCTGGGTCTTGAGAGCGCTCAGACCTTTAGTTCAGTCCTGTAAGTATTGTAAAGCGGCTTCGAGTAAGTGTACCGGAAAAGGAGAGGTCGACGGTCACTCAACAAATTTCCAAGTCCGCGATTCCTTTTCCTCTCTCTTCCCCATCACTCGACCACCGACAGCCGTTCAAGAGGCCTCCATACAGGCAAGAGAGATGCTAGCCGCCTCATCTCACCCGACCTCTACGGCCGCGTCCTCCTCCTCGTCTCGCGGTCCAGTTCGGTCTGCTTCCTCTTCCTCTTCCGCGTTTAGCACACGACCCACTGTCGCTCGTTCAGCATCCTCTACACGTCCATTACAAACAATCCAAGCTCCTCAGACTATGAGAGACCCTCTCGTTACGGTTGCGGGAGGAGGAATCGAGAAACGATCAATCAACTCTTTGGCGAAACAACAACAACAACCCATCTCGCCCGTCGAGGAACAGCAGCAACCACCTCAAGCGGTAGTAGTGGAGAAGAAGGAAGAGAAGAAGAAGGATAGATCTAAATTGACTGAACAATGGGGTTCACCTCCGGAACAGATTCGGAGGGATCACGAATGGTTACAAAGAGGTCAACTTTTGGGAGAGGTCAGCTCGCCCTTCCTCCTTTCTAGGGCGTGCTGTGTGAGCTGATGGTTATTTGCGGTGTGATAGGGAGGTTTCGCACGCGTGTATTTGTGTACGGAACCGGATGGAGTGACGACGAAAGCGCTCAAAGTGATTGATAAACAGCAACTCAAGTCTACTAAAACGAAAGCAAAGGTACGCCATCTCTTCTGCTCTGCTAGTCATCCAGAATCACAGGAAGACTGAGAATGGAGATCGTGTAGTTGTTTGCGGAAATTAAAATTCATCAATCGATGGATCATCCGAATATCATCGCGTTTGAACACTGTTTCGAAGACGAAGGAAACGTTTACATGCAACTTGAACTATGTGGTCAAGGTGTAAGCCCTCCCCCTTTCGCTCCTCCTTCCCCTCTTCTTCTGACATGGCAATTTCTCGAGTTTAGTCACTCCTCGACCTCTTACGAAGAAGGAGACGGTACTCTGAACCTGAAGCACGATACTACCTTACTCAACTAGTCGGAGCATGTGATTACATGCATGGCAACTCTGTCATCCATCGAGATCTCAAGCTAGGGAACTTGATGTTGGACGATCGAATGGATTTGAGAGTTGGAGATTTCGGTTTAGCTGCATTGGTCAAATTCCCTGGGGAACGTAAAAAGTCAGTCACAGTCTCTTCATCAGCATTTCATAAACAGGGGCTATGCTGAAGTAGCGATCGTCGTCGACAGAACGATCTGTGGAACTCCGAATTATATCGCACCGGAAATCTTGTTCGATACGAAAGGAGGTCATTCGTTCGAAGTTGATATTTGGAGTATCGGAGTCATTCTATACACTCTTTTGATCGGTAAACCTCCTTTCCAAACTAAAGACGTTAAAAACATTTACCGGTCAGTTTCATTTCCCTTCTTCTCTTTCCTTCCCCGTGAGCTGACAGTCACTTGTGATCGAGTAGTAAAATCCGAGACAACGTCTACGAGTTCCCGAAAGAGATCCCCTTATCCCCGGAAGCCGAAGACCTCATCACCTGGATTCTCCGTCCCATCCCTTCCGAACGGCCTACCCTCTCCGAAATCCTCGCTCATCCATTCCTCGTGACCGGTCCTTTTCCGTCTCGAATCTCGCCTCGTTGTGCCGATTCAGAAGGAGCGAGAAGTTGTATCGAAGAATGGCGATACATGACGAAACGACAAGCTCGAGAGAATTTCGAAACCGTGAAACGAAACGCTGGGATCGTTGAAATCGTTGTTGATTCGAGGGAAGAAGCTGCAGGGGGAGTTAGAGCTCCGGTTCAATCGGCGTTGGAGGCGGTTGCGGAAGCGGTCGAGGAACGACCTACTACTTCTTCGAGTGCGACGGGTTCGAGGGAAGGATCGGTAGAGATCGGAGAGGAGGAGAAGGAGAGGGAGAGGAGAAGGAGAATGGTTAGAGTTAGAGGAGGAACCGCGGAAGAGAGGGAAGCGAAAGGGAGGGTTGAGAAAGAAGTTATGGCAGCGACGGCTCCTGAGAGTCCAATCTCTGAACTTCTACGGTGCGCTCTCGAAACTTTCTTCTCTCTCTCAGAGAGGACAGATCACTGACAATGGTTTTCTCTCTACGTGTCATCCAGATCGGCTCGTAAACCTCTCATGGTTTCACCTTCAGCATCGAATCAACATCCTCGACGACAAAACTCGACCGAACAAACTCTGCAACGACGTCTCGCCGCGGCTTCTGCATCATCGAACGGGATCGTGTCGGCATCTTCTTCATCTTCTCAAGGAGTCCCTCCTCAACAACCCACTTTCCAACGAACTTCTTCAACCTCTTCTTCAGTTCCTCGTTCTCGCTCAATCACCCCTCCTACGACAGCAGCAACATCATCGACGAATATTGCTGCGAGCTCGATGACGACGGATCCAGGAACTCCTCGTTCACGTCATCGAAGGGCCGCCGCTCAAGCTCAACTAGATCTCGCCGGTGCTCCTTCTTCTTCGTCCTCAACCATCTCTTCGAAAACGACGACGACTCCCCCATCCCGAACTCTCTACGAATCGATCTATCGTTCATTCGATTCGTACCTCTCGGTTACTAGCGCTTCTCAGTTACCGCCTCTCCTCCTCGAGGAGGAGAAGGAATCGGTTGAACCTCCAAAGGTGTTCATTACGAGTTGGGTCGATTATACGCACAAGTATGGAACGGCTTATAGTTTGACGGATGGAACGGCTGGATTGTATTTCAATGATTCGACAACGATGGTTCTCAGTCCCGATAAAGAGTCAGTTTTTTTTCACTTCTCCTTTCTCTTCTCTCTCGTTTTTTTCGTGCGATTCTGATTCGTTGAGTTGGTTGTAGACATTTCGATTACATTTCCCAACGAAAATCGAACCTCTACACTCGTAAACACCACAACCTAACCCTAATCCCTCCCGAACTAGATCGAAAAGCCTACCTCCTCCGTTACTTCGAAGATTACATGGCAAAGACCCTCAGGAGGGACGTCAGTTGGACGTTCGAGGACGTCGAGAGGAAGAAGAATATGGAGTTTTTGGTGAAATATTATCGAATGAAGAATGCGATCGTGTTCAAAATGTCGAATGATCTATTACAAGTAAGTTGACCACTCTCTCTCTCTCTCTCTCGCTCTCTCTCTCTCGCTCTCTCTCTCTCTTCGAGACTCGTGACTAACCCCGAATCGTTGTGTGTAGTTCAATTTCTACGATCACACGAAATTAATCATTACGAATTCCGGTCAAACTCTCACCTTCATCGACCCATCCTTCACTCTCTCGACCTATTCCCTTTCTCAACTGTTCCATCTCGCCGCTCAATTAGGTCATTACTCCTCCTCTACTGTAGCGAGTGCGGGAGAAGTGGCGAAATTGGAGAGGGTGAGATATTTGGTCGGGAAAGTGGAGTATTGTAGAGATGTGTTGAGGACATTGAGTCAAAGGAGAGCGACGCAACAACAAGGGGCGACGAAGGAGAATCAGGGTGTCAAGGAGGAAGGTGGGAATTAGCTAGCAACTCGTCGTTTTCGATTTCCTCAGTCCATTTTCTCGCCTCCGCCTCAATTACTTCGATTTTCTGTCACTCTCGTTCTATCCCCATCGTTTCTCTTCTTCGCATTTCACTCTACCCTGTCTTATTCACATCCTTCGTCACTTCGTCTTTCGTTTTTCTTCCTTCCTCCCTCAAGATACCCCCCCCGTTTTCCCTCGTTTTTTCTTACTTTCTTTCCTTTCTTCTTCTATCGTTCGTTCTTATCACATCTTACGACCTCCTCCTCTCGTTCTCGTTCACAGAGCAACAGCTTTCTCAAAGTAAATTCTTTCTTAGCATCTTTTTCTCTCGTAATCGTAATCTCACTGTGAATCAAGGCGATTTACTTCTCTCTCTCCCTGTCTCTTCTCGCTCTTGCTTATGTCTCAAGTAATTGAGTGAGCCGGGCAAGTGCTTTTGCACGAGTAAGCAGAAGACAAGCGACGATTACATATTAGAGAGCCGCGCCCATTTTCGCCATTTTCCTATCATTCCCTCTCTTCCTCCTATCATGTTGCGCTCTCCCTCCATCTCCTTTCCCAGCTCCTCCCCGACCTCTGCCCGTTCCTCTACCTCTTGGGGGTCCAGATCCTCCTCTTCCCCTCGAAGCTCCACCTCGTCCAGCACTTCCAGACCCGTCCCCGTCCGAAGAAGCAGAGGGCCGATTCCCCCTCACGTCAATATCCATGATCCTCTCCCTCATTCTCTCGATTTCCCTCTCCCCTCCCCTTTCTAATTGACTCCTCCACCCTTCAATTTGGGAATCGTCCAATCCAGTTTCGGCGCGGAGTTTGATACGGACCTTGTCGGTACGACGAACGAGGGAAGTGGAGGAGAAAGATTGAGGGGAGGAAAGATAGAGGCGGGAGAGGAGGAGGAGGGTTGAAGGCGTAAACAGCTGGACGAACGAAAGAGGGTTAGTTAGCGCTAGCACGACGCGGGAAGGGGGAAGAGAAGATGGGATGATAACGTACGTTCTGAGCAGGAGTTTGAGTACCCGAAGCAGGCACACTACCGGGTGAATCCTCGTCATCTTCATCACCGTTATCTCGAATCCCAACTTTGACGCCTCCACAAGCCGCACCATTCTCTTCATCCTCTAAGAACGCGTCACCGTCTTCTCCTCCTTCTCCGTCTTCGTCGGATGAGGGAGCTTCGGCTAAGGCGATGATGGATTCCTTGAGTCTTTGATCTAATGAAATCTCTCTCGGACTGAAAACGAAAACGAACGGTTGTCCCGGATCCGTCAGTGTCAGGAAGCGGGGATAAGAGAGACAGAGAGGAAAGAAGGACATGGACGAACGTGGAACGAGATTGTCGACCTGGAATGAGGAGTTTCCCTTGAGAGAAATTCTTATCTTCATCGAAAATGTTGCTCCTTTCCACTTTCTTCGTCTCCTTCTCCTGGACTTTCTCCACTCGAGGTACCTCCTGCGCTTGAGATTGAGCTTGAGGTTCAGAAGATCCGTTCGCTTCCTTCGATAAAGCCATCTCTAATCCTTTCGGTAAATTGTTTTCGAGCAAGCTTCCAATCAATTTCTCACTAGCTTGAGAAAGAGGTTGTTGCTTGATCGTTGGATGATCGAGAGCGAGTCGAAGGAAAGAGGTAGAGAGATGGGGGAATAATTCTTGAATTGAAGAAATCGTCTAGAAATCGTTCGTCGTTGTCCATCGAAGCAGTTGGCGTTAGCTACCATCTCGGGGCATAAATTCTCGAAGCGGAAGAAAAGGAGACGCACCGAGACGAGTTGAGCTTCTTCGTAATGATCCCCATTCTCATTCTCTTTCTCGCCAGTCCTCAAACTCGTTTCATCCACTCTCTTCTCTGCATTTCCTCCCAATCTCGCCTTCCTCCTCACTCTTTCAACCCATTCGACCTCACTACTAGCGTCCTCGCTGCTGCTGTTGTCTAGTTTCTTGAGTTTCCCAATCGAATCTTTCACACTTCTCGCGATTCTCCCAACTTGTCCCTGAACCCTTTCCCCCAAAGTTCCAGAGATACCCAAGTAGCGTTCAGTGTGATTGATGAGGGGTCCATTGAAGGAGATACTGAGAGCGAAAGGAAGGAGTGAGTCGAGTTGATCGAGTGAGAGAGAAGGAAGGGTCAAGAGGGATTGAGAGACGGAGAGGATGAGGAGTCGCAGTTGATCGTGCTTCGGCTCTGTTTCTTCTTCTTGACCGTCATCAAGGTTCGTGTAGAGTCGATCGAGGGAAGTGAGGATCGATTGAATCGTTTCGAGAGAGAGCGAAGAGGAAGTAAAGTATCGATGTCCGATCAACTGACACAATAATAACGTCTCTACCGTTTCACAATCCCCTTCTTTAGCGGATTCGAGTTCTTGCAGTAGTGCTTGAGGAACCAACCTCGTGAAAGATTGGGATAAACTCAAAGAATTCGTGAATGCGTCATCTATCGTTTTCTCGACCACTCCCTTGTTGTCGACGTAGAAATGTTTGATATAGAGGATCAAGAGGTTCAGGTCTAGACCGGGTTTGAGCAGCGCGAGACGGGAGACGAGGAGATGGAGGAGGGTACGATCGGGAGAATTCGAAGAGGAGGAGAGAAGCGAGAGGAAGACCGGATAGACGGAGGGAAGGACGAGGGAATGGGATAGCTGTGCATCGGGGAGACGCAGAAGAGCTTCGAGGAAAGTTGTCGAGCTCATCTGTGAGCGGAAAGTGGTTCGTTGATGAAAGAGAGTTCGCGCGAACTTTTCTCTCTCTCTTCTCCACTTGATCCGACTCGATTCTCGGACCCGACTCTCACGAACTACTCCCACAGAACGCACCCTCTCACGCAAGCCGAGCGCGTTCAAGAGATGTCACGACTCGCCCGTTCCTCGATGTATCCCGTCGCTCCCCCTCTTTCTCACTGGACAGCTCTCGAACATTGTTCATTAGAATTAGCCCAATCCTCTCTCCACGTAAGCCTGTCCTCCTTTTGCTTCTCCCTTCCCTCGAGGGGAATCGAAGATTGTTTACTGAACTCTCCTCCTCCATCTCTCCCTCCCTATCCCATCATCCTCCCAACGCGAACGCGGACGCAATTTCAACGAGTAGCTTCAATCCTCAATAGAGACTCTCTCTACTGCAACCCCGGACCTCCCGAGAATAGCTTCGATCCTCTCGTCCCACCGCGTCTACGATCTCCTCCCTTCGTCCGAAATCAGGCAAGCTCAGGAACAAGTCAAGAGGGAAATGGAGCCTCAGATTGAAGGGTTGGTTGAGCGAGCGGAGGGGGCTTTGGGGGGGTTGAAAGAGAGGGAGAAAGCACTACGCGCGAGGGTACGTTTTGTCCTTTTGTTTTTTGGTGTCTCGTTGCCCGCAGGCTGGAGCTTTGGAGGATGAGCCCGAGGGAGCAGGTGACTGATGAGGATTGTGCAAAGTGCAGGTTGAGAAGAGAACGCAGTTATTGAATCCGGAATTACCGAGAAGAGTAGGAACGAAAGAAGAAGTAGAATTAGCGGAACGGAGACTCGCCGAACTGAAACGGAGAAAGGAGAGACTGAGTGAGGAAGTCGAGGAATTGGAGAGGGAGGTGGAGAGAAGATTGGCGGCGAAAGGGAAGGGGAAACCGTAGACTCATTCAAGCGAGTGACGAGGGATGTTTTTTTCGTTTTGTCGGTAGGGAGGGAGGGATCTGGTTTTAGGCTTGTGTCGTGTTGTGCCTCAGTCTATCAAATACAGTGTTGTAATCTCTAGGCTGTATGCAGTGTGTACTGAATAGAACTAGGGTGTATTGGTTACAACAAAAACGTAAAACAGCAAAAAGAAACGAGCTCAACAAGAATGAGAGGGAAAGAGTCTACAAAGAATGAGCTAATATAACGCGACAGAAACAGAGAGCCTCCATGATTAGATACCTAATGACCATGTCCCACTAACCTACCCAACACACCCGGCGTAACCATCCCCATTAAAACCAATCCCAATTTCCCTCTCTTCCCGACTGTTCCCTCTCTTTCCCCAATCCCATCTCCCAGTTCTTCCTCGCCCGATACGTGTTCTTCGTGGTCCTGATTCGTTACATGTGAAGTAGCGACGAACAAGAAAGTACCACCCGAAAAAACCAACGTCAAACCCGTATACCACTCGAGTCCCTCCCCTCCTTGTCCCTGTTCCACTAATAACTTCAACAATAAATAAGTCCCGAGGGCTCCAAGAGGCGCGGAAAGCGAGAATAAAACGAGGGATTTCTTGATGAACCCCCTCCTCGTTGTCGTTGTGGATGTCGAACCAGTCGAAGCTTGGGATAAGAGTAGGTTCGATAAAGCGAATGCGGTAGGTGCTTTATGGAGCATGATCGCTAGGAATATGATACTCGACAATGAAGACGAAGTCGATTCATGCGCTGAGGAGGAGGAGGGGGAAGGGGAGAGGGAGGAAGAAGCACCGAGAGAAATACCGTCGGAGAGGGAATGGAGTAATAGACCGATTAGGGTCGATAAGGACGAGTTTGAAGAGGAATGGGAGGAACGATGATGAGAGGATGGAGAGTAATTGTGATCCATAGGGATCGTCCAATCTGAAGTTGAGGGAGAATCTTCAGAAGAAGAAGAAATCGAATCCCTTCGATTTGACGTGTTGCTGTTATCGGTTGAGATTTTCGGAGGGGAAAGAGGTTCGAGTTCGGATAAGTGAGAGGGCATGTGTCGGAGTGAAGAACGAGGTCTTCGAGAGGAAGAGGGAGAGGAATGGGAATGAGAGGAATGGGAAATCGAATCGATGAAATACCTAATCTCTCTCTCTCGCTCAGCTCGTTTTCGGATCTAGAGTAGAGTGAATACTAGACTCACATAAGGATAAACCCAGCCAGTAGAGCCATTCCAATCCACCCTGAAACTTCCTCCTCTTCTCCATGATTTGATCCTGAATGTATTGATCCATATACTGCCGCAACTCCTTCGGGTATGACGATCGATAGAGCTGAACCGATCAAGATACCGTTCGAGAATGTCGAGACTATATCGAGTTTCGCTCGGGAGAGGTCGAGGAAGATAGGAGCGAAGGAAGCGAGGAGAGTCGAGAGGAACATCAAGGAGGAGAGGAGTAAGAGTTGAAGGAACCCCATTTCCTTCACACTCTCTCCCTTGAAGTGGGTGATAAGGAGTAGAGGAGAGTTGAGAGATGAAAACTCGCGGATGTCTCTCTTCTTCCTGCCATTCACTCCGACTCGATCAGAATGACGGACTCCTCAGTCGACCTCGAGTCCATACTGAACACGCTTCAATCCTCTCTGATCGCTCCAACTCGTACTGCGTCTCTACTTCCCTCTCCCTCCGATCTCTCGTTCGAACGAACTTTATCTCGTTCCCTCGCTCGTTCTCTCGATTCCCAATCAGCCTCAATCCTCTCACTCGCTCAAAATCTTCTCGATTGGGCTCAACCCGAGGGAACCCCAGAAGGAGGGAAGAAGAGAGTGGAATTGGATGGAGATTTGATTCGAGATGGGGATTATTCAATTATTGAACGAGTCGAGAAATTATTGGAACATGCAGATGATCAGATTGAGAAACATCTAGGCGTTGGGAAACATAAGAAATCGGGAACAGGGGGAGTAGTAGGAGCGAAGGGAGCGAAGAGTTTTGAGGAAATGCAAGAAAAGGAGAAGATGAAACAAAAGTTGGAAAGGTTACCGGCTAAACTACTACACGATTCGAGTTTACCTAAACCACAATTACTTTTCACTTCGAGGACGAAGATTGAGCCGCAAACGCTTGAGGAGGAGGAAGGAATCGAAGGAATCCCTTTGTGGAAACCTATCCTTTCTACGAAACTCAACGCCTTGGACGAAGAAGCTCATTGGTTACAAACAGAAGTTTACGAGCCTACGAGCAAATTTACGATCGTAACGGATACGACTCCACCTAGTTATACTCGTTACGTTCATCCTTACAAATCTGAACTTGAACAACTCGTTCCTTCGAAGTCTTTACTCGATTTACCGAAACAACCTCCAGCGGCGATCCCGAAGGATTCGTTTGAGAAGACTCCGTTCGAATGGGTAGGGGATAAAGGGACGTTGGAGAGAATGGTGGAGGAGATTAGGAAAATTGGGGAAGAAGAAGAAGGATTGAAGGAATTGGCGGTCGATTTGGAACATCATGATTTCAGGAGTTGGTCTGGTTTCACTTGTTTGATTCAGGTGAGCATTTCCCGATTTCTCTCAGTCAGTCAAAAGTCGATAGAGGATTGACTCACGAGTCGGTATGTTTCTCAGTTGAGCACGAGAAAAAAGGATTATGTGATTGATGCGATCAATCCAGAAGTTAGGGATTCTTTGGAAGTGTTGAACGAGTTCTTTACAGATCCTACTTGGATCAAGGTCAGTTCTCTCGAGCTATCCGAACTTGCGATTCTCCGCGTTGACGCTTACTCGTTTTCGAACAGGTTCTTCACGGTGCGAACTCGGATATCGTTTGGTTACAACGAGATTTCGGACTTTACATCGTTGGTCTGTTCGATACCTACCACGCAACTCACGTTCTCGGTGAATCCTCTCGCTTGCTAATCTCTCTCTTCCAGAAAAAGAGTGACTGATAATCGTGCGCAATTGGATTCAGGTTACAATCAACATAGTTTGGCTTCATTGTTGGAAATGTATACCGATTTCGAACCGGATAAACGTTACCAATTAGCAGATTGGCGAATTCGGTATTTTCTTTCCCTCTCCTTCTTCTATGAACTTTCCTCGACTGACCTAGTTCGCGTTACGCAGACCTCTACCTAAAGAGATGTTACACTACGCCCGTTCCGACACTCACTACCTCCTCACGATCTACGACCATCTACGACTCGCCCTCTCCTCGAAACCCCATTCCTCCTCTTCTTCCTCCGAGGAGCTTTCCCCTCTCTCTGAAGTATTCCATCGTTCGACTTCCGTCTCCTCGACAGTCTTCTCCCTCCCTCCCTACGACCACCTCACCGGACACTTCGATTCCGGGTTCCTAATCCCTCTCTCGAAATCCGGTCAATTGAAATCCTACGCCACCGCCTTATCCGTCCCTACTCTCCCGATCAAGACTTCCTGGGGTCCCGGAGAGTTCCGTCTCGAAGTATTGAGGGAATTGATGAGATGGAGAGAAGGAGTAGCTAGGGAATTGGACGAATCAACGAGGTTCGTGATGAGTTTACAAGGAGTTTTACAGGTCGTTGAACAGGCCAAGAGAATCACTCAAGGAGGAGGGAGTAACGAACTTGTGAGGGTGTTGGGAGGGACGAGAGGTGGGATTAGTGAGATTGTTAGGAAGAGGAAGGAGGATTTAGTCGAATTGATCAAGGAGACTATTGAGAAAGTTCAAGGGACGACGATGAACGCGGCAGGAGACGAAGAGATGGAGGTTGATGGAGAGGGACTAGCGGCATTGAGTAACGGAGTGCCGAGTTTCGAACCGGTTGTGAGAGCGGTTAAGGGGTTGTGGGAAGAAGAAAATAAAGTCAAGCCGGTCGCTTCAACTTCGAATTCGAGCTTCTTTGGAACGACGACTCAACCACGACAAGGAGGAGAAGGATCGGGATCGAAATCGTCGAGTTTGATCGCGCCGTCAAGCAGTTTCTTCGGAGCAAGCTCAACGAAGCCGAAGAGGAGTAACGGAAAAGGGAAACAAGTTGAACGTAAACCTAGTTCGCTAGAGGAGAGACTGGCAGCGGTTCAGAAAGTACATGAATCGCTCGTGCTCGGGGGTGGATTAGCCAAAGTGAGTCAAGCTCACGTTTCGACACATTCCTGCCTCGAGAGACTAACGTCCTTTCTCCTTTACAGTCTCTCCAACCTCATAGTATTCCTACTCCCATCGTCGCCGAATCCTCAGCCGCGACTGCTCCTCAACCTTCTACTTCAGTCGATCCTTCTCTCATGCCCGTTCCTCTCCCTCTCCCCGACGATTCCTTCCTCTCCTTCGATTCTTCCTCCTCCTCCTCGAAAGGTCCCAAAGCGATCGGTTCCACGTCCCATTCCACTCAATCAACCGAAGCTATGGCATCGGAACCTAAAGATTCCGAAGTGATCGTCGTCAGTTCTCTCAAAGACAAACCTTCGCGTTCAAGTCAAGCCGCTCAAGCAAAGAAACGTCGAAGAACCGTCACCGACTCGACTCAACCCTCCGAGACCTCTGCATCTGCATCCACCTCTTCGGCCGCCGTTTCTCCGCCTCCTCAACCTCCCCAAGCGAAGAAACAAAAGAAGAAAAAGAACCTCTCAACCTCGGAAGAACCGCCGATCGTTCCTCATGATTACAGTCAATCCACCTCGATCCTCGATGCCGGGCCCTCAATCCTCACGGGTTTGGAAAGAAGAGAAGCGGAGAAGAAACAAAAGAAAAAGGATAAGGCTGCGCAAGGGGGTAGTGGAAAGGGACCGAAGTTGAAGGTCGATACGAGTGAGTTCAAGAGACCGATGAGGGTTAACAATGCGCCGAAATCGGCCGCCGTGTCGAAAACTTTCGCAAAGTAAAAAACAACGAAACGTTTTTCTCTCCGCTTTGCTAGTTTTTTGCAGTTTCACATCTTTTTCTCTCTTGTCTTGTTCTGCAACGCATTTCGCATCTCGCACTCATAACTTCTCGGTCTCGTACTGCCGTGATCCGTCACACGTGAGAGGATAACGATGAAAAGGAATAAAATTTCTTCTTTCTTTCTTTCTTCTAAGTGCAAACCCAAACAACCCTGAAAACTCCGTCCGACGACAACTTTCTACTTTTTAGTAACCATCGATTCCCTAGCCGGTCCGGTACCGATCCATTTAATCGGAACTCCCAAGAATTTCTCGATATATTCGATATACTTCTTGCAATTCTCGGGGAGATCCTTGTACTCCTTGACGTCCTGAATCGATTGTTTCCATCCTGGCATCTCGACGTATTGAACCTCACATTTCGCCAACGTGTCGAGATCGGCGGGGAACAAGGCTTCGAGAGGTTTACCGTCGAGGAAGTATTCGGTACCGATTTGAATCGTTTCGAGGTCGTCGAGAACGTCGAGTTTCGTCAAATTGAGAGAAGTGTATCCGTTGATGAGAGTTGAGTACTTCATGACGACGAGATCTAACCATCCGCAACGACGTCGTCGACCAGTGGTGACTCCGAATTCGGCTCCTACTTCTTGGAGGTGTTCTCCGATCGACTAACGATTCATGCGGGTGAGCTCTAGTGTCAGAGAGTGAGAGAGAGGAGTGCGTGAACTCACGTTGAGTTGCTCAGTAGGGAAAGGACCCGCTCCAACTCGAGTAGTATAAGCTTTAATCACGCCGACGGTTTCACCAATCGAACGAGGTGGGAGTCCAAGACCGGTACAAACTCCTCCGATACCGGTAGCCGAGGAGGTGACGAAAGGGTAGGTACCGAAATCGAGATCGAGCATCAAGGCGTTCGCACCTTCGACGAGGATTCGTTTGTTCGAAGAAAGAGCGTTGTGAATGAACGAGGGACCGTCGACGACGAAAGGTTTCAATCGTCGAGCCAACTCCTTGTATCGTTGGATCTCTCCTTCAGTGTCGTATCTGAAATAAGAAACGAGGTCAGTTCACTTGAAGGAAAAACCGTTGGAGAGAGAGAGGAAGAACTCACTCGAATTGACCATATCGTTTGAATCGACCTTCTACGAGTTTCCTGAACTTGGTCGCGAACGCTTCCTCGTCGAACAAGTGGTGTACCCTCAAGCCGGAACGACTCGATTTCGAAGAGTAAGCTGGTCCGATTCCTTTCTTGGTTGTACCGATCGAGGAACCTCCAAGTTCAGCCTCTTTGAGTCCGTCGACGATCTGGTGGAAATCGAAGACGAGGTGGGCTCGATCGGAAACGAACAAGCGTCCGTCGCAGTTGAGACCTGAAAATGCGAATCGAAGTTAGCTCGCGGGTCCTTAGCGAAAGTGAAGCAGTGACTGACCCTTGGCAACGAGGTTGTCGAGTTCTTGGAAGAACGCAGGAATGTGAACTACAACACCGTTTCCGATGAAAGCTACACATTCAGGGTTGACCAAACCTGATTTTCATTTTCAATCAAAATGTCAGCTCACTTCAACAAACCCAAAACTAGTCAAATTTTGGAAGAGAGATGAACTGACCAGAAGGTAACAAATGGAAATCGAATTTAGTCTTCTTGCCGTCGACGTTGGCGACGATGGTGTGACCCGCGTTGTTGCCTCCGGCGCAACGAGCGCAAATGTCGGCCTCAGCGGCGAGGATGTCGACAAGTTTACCCTTGCCTATCGGAGCGTACAGTTCTGAGTTAGTTCAGGAGTTCGTCCAGCTAGATCGGGTTGCTGTTGACGGAGAGAGGGAGGTCCTGGAAAAAACCGGGGTCGAGGTTCCCGTCTCGAGAGCAGCGATACCGCTCCAGCTCAGAGCCACAATGACCTAACCATCTTCCACATTCTCCCTATACTGCTAGCTCCGTATCGAATTGAGAGAGGTAGAAACTTGCCTTCCTGTTTAAATTGATCAAGGTGAAACGTGATCAGCTACGACACGGAGAGCAACCGAGAGGAAGTGAGAGTGTGCTTACATCCCCCCACTGGGCCCCTAGTACTACCTGGACCTTGCCAGGCTCCGTCATGTCCGAGGGAAAGACGAGGAGGACGAAAGAGTATCTTGTCCTCCGCCAGAGTCAAGCGATTTCAATTTTGCGATGTTACGGTTTTACGCTAGTTCGAGAGAAGCTGTCTAGTTAGAGTAGTCTCCAGACTTATGGACTCTGGAGATGGAGTTGTACTGAGACTTCTATCTCCGTGTTAACTCCGCGCCAGTGTTCAGAGTCTCCCACAGCGTTCTGGATTGACTCTGCGCGGCAGTTTCGAATCACAATGATAGAAAGGACGAAGGGCGTGCGAAGGCGAAACAGGTCGAACTTGAAGATTTCAAGGCAAATCTTGGGAGGCAAATCCGGGAATCCCTCTCTTCGCCGTAGTCGGTCAGGCGAGGACTCGTCACTCGACCCTATAGCCACCTGTGTCACTCTCGAGCCGAGTAGAACGAGAGTACATTCACGAGTAAAACAGGGTCTGAATTCGGACACACAACAAAAGAAGTTTCGCACACAAAGTTCGTGACTCTCAACAGTTCCCTCCTGACAACGACGTAGCTCAGACCTTTCCTTCAGGTTTCCCCATTCTCCCTCATGATCCTCTTCTTCGTCATTCTTCTCATGAAGTCCTCCGAGACCTGACATTCACAATCGATGGCCCAGTGTTGCTCCTCAAAAACGACCTCGACCTTGCGTTTCCGGCAGGCAGATGCTAGCCGTTCGAGGCCAGCCTGAGACTCTTCACGGTCGTGGTTTCCGGCCAGCGAGTCGACAAGAGGAAGGTAGATGGTTTCGAGCCGAGGATAAAATTGAGCATCTTCTTCGAAGAGAGAAGTGTAATCGTCCACTATTTCCTGTAAGGCGCCCGAATGTGTCGAACGGAGGTCGGGAGCGAGGAGACGCAGGTTCACAACGAACTCCTCCTCAGCTTCGTCGCTCCCCCACTGCCATGGCAGATTGACTAGGACCTTGTCGACGGGGAATTCGGGACCAATCGCCGAACGTGCCTCGAGAAAGTGGTCCGGCCTGAGGATGATCGAGTCGAGGGATGCGAGGAGACCGGTGAGAACAGCCAGGGTGTGCTCTTCGAGCCGATCGAGAATCACGTGACGGAGAGAGGGGAACGTTGGAAGCGCGAGAGGTATTGTGCCGAAGGCAATGTCGCAGAGACCGAGGACTTCGAGAGAGGGGAATGCAAAAGCGGACATTGTTTGTGACTGAAGGTAAACACCGTTCAGGAATAGTCGTTTTAGACCTAAAATCGCTCGTGTCAGCAAATCCGCCCAGATCCGGATGCAAGAGTAGCTCACCGAATCCTGGAATGTTCCGAAATCTGTAACAATCGGAATGAACGACGACTTCCTCGATCTGGTGCGCGAGAGAGTAAAGCCTATCGAACCAGACTTCCACGAGTTCCTCTTCGAGTTCTTCTTCGTCCGGATCCGAGTCGGTCCCCGCAGAATCTTCATACACTATTTGGCGTACAAGTGTTAACAGATTGCTGCCTCCGTTGTTTCCGATCAAGCTTGCAAGCGTCTCAACAGCGGTGTCCTTAACGATCCGAACGAAACCGAATAGGAGAGGTCGAGCGATTTCCGAAAGAGTTCGGCTAGTAAGGCAGAGAGAGTAAAGCGTCGATTGGATGTCTCGTTCGAGTGTCCTAGTTCGCAATTGGCTCGAGAAGGGAGGAAGGCGGAAATTGTCGACGATGATGCGGAGGAGTTCGACGGGTAGCTGAGGGGGCATGGGGTAGTGGATCGGTTTTCTAGCTGGTGATAGCACGATACAACTCGCAACAGCGTCAGGTCATCCCTTCTACCTGAGTCAGAAAGGGATTTCGACGAGGAGGGGGCTGACTCACTCGATAGCGGTGGTATTCGTTCTCGGATTCTCTACACTGTCCGATACAACCTCACTAGATAGTCTTCCGAGTGCGCAGAGGGAGAGAGTATACGAGATTCGAAGTTCTAGATGAAACTAGTTTGGCAGCCGTGTGAAGAGTGGAGAGGCCCGTCGACAGGCGGAGAGGTGTCTCAAGAGTATGCTTGAAGGTTTTCAAACAGTCGTATGGATACTGGAAAGGCTTGTGAAAGTTGGAAAGATGAGAAAGAGGAGAAACTGTCGCGCATCTCTCGCAGACCTCTACCTCGTAGTTCTTGCCTGATAGGGACGTTCCGGGAAGTTCGGCTGCGAGCAAAATTGCCTTGGGGCTTGAGATGCGCCATGCACGCGAGACAAAGAGGCATCTAAACGAGCTCGAGCTTGATTCGACGTCTCGCCTCGCTCGTTGAGGAGCGAAGGTTCGCGCCGTGTTCCATCGAGGTACAAGTAGACTGAGTTAACAAAGTCTGAAACGAACAAAGACAAGCGAAGAACAAAAAAGGGCAAACAGCAGAATGAACAAATCGCGAACTCTTCTCCGGCTGCCAGCAGCTACCTATCGTTCGACACGACGGATGACGACGGATGACGACTGATGCAGACTTCACCCTTCCCCTTGTACCCATCATTCCTTCTCTCTTCTCCTGCGTTGCCTCGACCAGAATTCGTGCAAGATCAAATCGTCTTCATCCATTTCGGGTTGCGCCGCGAAAACGAGCTCTATCCCAACACGTTCGCATTCCTTCATCACTTGTTCCATCTCATTGATTTCCGCAGTCGAGTCCATTCGGGAGGGATGCAGCGAGAGATCGAGGTATACCGATTCGATGGACGAAGGTTTCGACTTCACGGAGGCGACAATCCAGTTCAAGAATTCTCCAGTGTCCGTGGACTCCCAACCGAATGTTGTGCCGATACGAAGGTTGCGCACCGATGACAGAATCTGGTCGCGCAAGCTGAAAGTCGGATAATCAAAGTCGACCAAAATGCGAGAAATGTGATCGGAGAACAGGCCGTCCAGGGCGAGATAGAGGAGATCTTCAGAAACGATGATTGCGTCGAGCTGTGGGAGGAGGCGCGAGAGTTTGGTTTTTTCCAATTGCTGGACTTCTTCGACTAGATCGACGTTCCGGAAAGCTAGAGCTCGAAGTGACGGTAGAACCTCGGAATCCAGTAGTAGTAGAGCAGGCGAGCTCAGCACTTGGAAGTCGAGGCTGAGGGATCGAAGGTGAATGAATGGACCGCGAAGGGCGCAATTGAAGTCCCCGAAGAGCTGGCGAGCTCTGTAAGGGGAAAGAAGGCTTCAGCACCATGACAGAACTGAAGTTGACGAGTCTTCGGACTCACTGGTATGCTGGACAAGGGCTTCTAGGTCGATCGGATCCTCACGTCGTCGTTCGATCGTAAGACTTTGCAACCCTTTCGATCTCGACAGAAGCTCCTGCGTCTCTTCTGAAGTTACGCAGTGATCCAATATAAGCTCCTTGGGCTCGCAGGTGTCATACCTCTCCTTCAGTAAGGATCTGACTTGTTCGTCCGCGTCGACGATAGAAACGATTTCGAAGAGGAGAGGTTGTGCGATCGCGCGGAATTGTCGAGATACGAGTGAGAGAGACAGAAGAGTAGATTGACGGTCGTGGTAAGTCCTAGATAGGAAGGAGTGAGGTACGGTCGATTCGATGATCTCGCGAAGGAGTTCGGGGGGGAGAGAAGAGAGCATGATGTCGTCGGGAAGAAGCTAACACGGCGGTGTGAGGCGTAGACAGAAGGAGGTTGGAGCTTTGCCAGCTGTTATGGGTCCAAACGGTCTAGCGGATCGTAAAAAGACTTGCAAGAAGAGTCAGTAAACTAAAGGGCTCGAGAGCGCGCGGGCAGATAAGGATGTTTTGGGTGGTCACTCACTGGCTGCAGGAGAAGATTCTCGGATATCGTACTATCTCTGGCAGCGGTCGGGTACTCGAAGCGATCAAAAGTAGTGATGGAAGAGTAGAAGAGAGGTTGGACAGCTGCAGGGAAGGGCGTTCCCTAATCGGGGCTGCTCTGACGTTCGCCTGGAAGTCCAGAGGATTCGACAGGGCTCGATGTCGAGTCGGTGTCGCTCGGCTCAGCGATTGGGGGTGGAATAAGAGGGAAAGAGATGAAGCTGGCGCGTCCCCCTCTTCTCCCTCTCCTCACTCACGCCTCGACTCGATAAACGTATGGAAGACTCATGGACGAGCTGGGATGGCTCTTTAGTGAGCCTACACTCTTCGATGGCAGCATCTACACGACCTTCCTCCCCTTCCCTCTCCCTTAGCGTCGAATCCCTCCGTCGTGAATCAATCTCTCCCCCGCCTCCTGCCGCGATCAGAACCGATACAGCACCTTATCGCTCTTCGTACCGGTACCTCACGCCCCCTGCAATCAATACTCGCCCTCCTTCCCCACAATCGGATCCCGCTCCTCCTGCTTCTTCTCTCGCTCCTCATCCTTTGGCCTCGATCCTACTATCAGATCTATCACCTCTAGCTTCCCCGGCTCCCTCGAATTCATCCTTCCCGCGATCAGCCTCTCACAGTCGAATCAACTCTGCCGCCGCTTCCCCCAATTCGAGCAGTCGACCTGGGAGAGGGAGAACGAGGACGAGACGAGGAACAAGCGTGAGCAGTACGGCGAGTAACGATGGGAGTGCTCCGACGGATGAGGAATCGGGAACGAGCAGCGCGGAGGAGAACCACGATCACCAAGGAGGAGGACTCGTCATGCCTAGTCTCACGCTTCACGACGATAGACCTCATCGCAACTCGATCACTAGCAACTCTAGGAGTCGTGAACAACCTCGGGAGGGACATATTGAGGGAAGGAAAGTGAATCTGCTCGTTCTAGGGAAAACTGCCGAAGATCGACAAACTCTCACGGCTCTACTCGCAAACGACGAAGACCTCAAACGACAAGAATCAGACTCAAGCTTCGATCTTTCGTATTCTTTCGTCTCGAGTATTCGTTCTCATCACGTCCGATCATCGAGTGAGAAGAGTGAACCGACTTCGCAAGGTCTTTTCTCTCAGAGTGGAGCTTGCGGATCCGGAATCACTCTCTCACATCCGCCTAATGACGAATCCAAGACTGATGAGCTTCTCGAAGACCTGAAGAGACCTCTCGAACAACTCGAAGCGAAACTCGAACGATCTTTCCCCTCGACGGGAAGCTTGTCAAACCTTGTCTCTGCTTCCGGCGTCGGCTATTTCGATGCGTCCTTATTTCTGTTCTCTTCCCGTGAGTCAGAACGTGCTCCTTGCTTTCACTTCGTGCCTCCACTGATGCTTCCCTCGATTCTGCAGCTCCTCTCCCTTGCGAGATCGCTTTCGCGAAATCCGTCTCTCATTTACTTCCGATTCTTCCAATCCTCATTCTTCCTCCATCTCCAACCTCGAAGCCCCAGAAGACCTCAGCTCTATCAAATGCTGTAGTCCAACAACTCGATTCGGCCGGAGTTCGATGGTTATCAATCGAGGCGTTCGACCGTCGCGAGTCTCGTTCACCAACTCGCAAAGGATGTACGAAATCGTCAGACATCTGTGGTGGACCCATCTCGATGCTTCCTCACGATTTGTTCGTCCAACACCCCCCAGCTCACTACGCTTCTTCTTCTTCGACGAACCGCGAAACTCCTACAAATTCTTTCCCTTCGCCGAACTCTGAGCCGACGTCTCTCACAACTTCACAGGAGCTACCTCCCTTGTCGCCGACCTTCACAACCGCTTCGTCTTCGTACCGATCTTCGTCGTCTCGAGCTAGCTCAACTCGAAGTCTTTCCCCTTCGTCGACGAACGGACGCAACACCGCGAACCTTCATCATCTCACTCTGCTCGATCTGCACCGATTACGTCGAGTCCTACATTCGAATTCCGGACCAGAGAGGGTCAGGAGAGCTCGAGCAGAAACATTCCTGGAATGGAGGGAAGTCGAAGTCGCTGCGAGAGGGGTCGAACCGGTCGAGATCGAGTTTCTCCCGAAAGAATGGGAGGAGAAAGCGGTAGAATGCGAAGGAACGGGCAAAGGAGGAAGAAGAGGATTGGATTTCTCGAAACGAGTAGCCGAGAGGAGGAAAGCTTTAGGACGACCTTCGAGCACTCCTGACGAGCCCGAAACGAGAAGGATTGTCCCTGATGAAGAGGAGGACGACGGAGACGTCTTGGATATGAAGGAAGACGATCACAGACGACCTTCTGTCTCGTCTGCTCAAGATCCGACTACTCCGAAACCCTCCTTCCGCCACCTGCCCTCGACCTTTGCGCCCTTATCGACTCCCACACCGACCTCTTCATCCTCGTCTTCGAACGAATCTTCGTCCTCCTCAAACAGAACCTCCTCTTCGTCAGCTCGATCTCCCTCTCCTTCCTATTTCCCACCCTTTCCAGCCGCTCCTCTCTCCGCATCGATTGTTTCTCTCCCTTCTACCGCTTCAGATCTCACCGACTCGTCTAAGTCGTCAACCGCTTCGATCGTGCTTCTAAGAACCTGCGACCCTTTCCATCTCCCTTCACTCCTTCACCTCGTCGGACTCAATCTGCGACTCGCCTTGTTCCGTTCTGACGTACCTCGAGGAGACACCAGATCCCTCAAAGAGACCGAGCAGGAGGAGGAGGAGAAACGATCTTCTTCGTCTTCGCGCTCGTCCTCCGCTAAGACCAACTCGAATACGAACGGATGGTGGAAGACTTTCGCGGTATTCAGCGTCGTGTTCGCTGCGGGAGTCGTGGCCGGAATCCAGGTCGTCGAGCACTTTGATCATTCTGCGGGATGATAATTTTCATTTCCTTTTCTTTAGTTGGTTCGTTTGTAGTCTACTTTGCCTGAGTTCTCGCTATCTCTCTTCTGTCTGTCTATCTTTGTTGCTGCTCTCATTCGCCTGATTCATTCCCATTTCTTGTCGTTGCACCATATCACTCTCTGTAATTGTTCGAATTTTCTTTTCCTTGATGCTTTATCGGATCTTCCGTACCAATGCCCTGAGTTGCAAATCTTTTTCCAGTGTCTCCTCTCCCATCTCATACTCCTACCAGTCCCCTTCGTCCGGTACCCCCCCTCCTCTATTCGACCAGTCCACTACGCTCCCTTCGCTCCCTTCTCCCAGGTACTTCCGCGCGAAGTTGCGCTGGAAAGTTTTCCAATCCGAGTCTTCTGCTTGGTACCCCCAGGTGTAATCGTCGATCAAGATTGCCCCTTGAATATTCGAGTCGCAATGCATGATGAACATTTTGGTCCAAAGAGCTTTGTCGATTTGGTGGAGTTCCATTTTGATCAAGAAGAGTCGGAGGAACACTTCTGGGTCGTTACCGTCGAAGAGCGGGAGAGAAGGGATTTCCAGGGGAGTCACTCGGGACGTAGCCATTGTATAGACCTCGAATGGGTGGAAGGAAGGGCCAGGGAGGGACGAGGGGAAGGCGAAGAGGAGGCCTGAATCGATATGGAGGAAGTGCAGAGGAGAGTATTCTGGAGGGGTTTACTCGGCTGATATTCGTCGATTGTATGGATTGAGGATATCTGGTAGTAGATTGGTAGACGTTGGAGTGAAGGAGAGCAAGAAACCAAGTTCCGGGTGTTCGATCTCGCTTTGCTTCATTCACCTCGTCCTTCATCTCGCCGTGACTCTTCCGGCGTCCGGAAGCTAGATAGAGCTCCTAGGTATGTCCTCGTGTCGCTTGAGCTCTGCCGGAGCCTCACTGACGTCTCTCTACCTCCGACAGATTCCGCCCTCTTCTCATCCCCTCAAACACCCTCTCCCCAGCTCTTAGCGACACCGGTTCGCTATGCAGCAGCCTTTCAAGCGGATACGAACTGATGGGTATGTCTCTCATCCCTTCATGAGCTCTTCCCTTCTCCCTTTTCCGGCTACCCCCACTCTCTCCTCTTCTTCTCTACTCCGGATCCGCAGCGCTGACTTTCCCTCGATTCGAGCGCGACAGGTTCGCTTGCTACTCTATCGCATTCTCTCCTTTCTATCCGAACAAATCGGCAGTTGCGGGAAGTGCGAATTTTGGATTGGTGGGGAATGGGAGATTGAGCGTTCTACAGGATACTCCGGCGGGATTGGTGATTGAGAAAGGGTAAGTCTACGCTGTGCTCTCATATATGATGCGAATCTAAGGAGCATTCGCCAGGAAGACGGGAAAACCTGACGAACGCTCTGCCTTGGTCTGAAACAGGTTCGATACTCAAGATGGGTTATACGACTTAGCCTGGAGTGAATGTCACGAGAACCAAATCGCAACGGCGAGTGGAGATGGAAGCGTCAAGCTATGGGATGTTATGTTGAACGTGAGTGGCCTCTGATCGTTTTCTTCGAGGAATCGCGCTTAGTCGTCGTTTGCTGTAGGATTTCCCGATACGAAAATGGCACGAACATCAACGTGAGGTCTTTTCGATCGATTGGAGCAATACGCAGAAAGATCTCTTCTGTACGAGTAGTTGGGACGGAACTATCAAAATTGTATGATTCCTCGCACTTTCCCCCTACACTGCATGCTCGTAGCTGACTCACTTCACGTTCGCAGTGGACACCTGATCGACCTACATCTCTCACTACAATCCCAGCTCATTCTTCCTGTGTCTACGCCGCTCTCTTCTCCCCTTCACAACCTTCGATCATCGCTTCTTGTTCTTCAGACGGTACCCTCAAAGTCTGGGACACTCGATCACCACTCCCGTCTACCTCAGTTCCAGGAGGAGCTCAAGCGACAAACCTCGCAACACCTCAACTAACGATCCCAGCTCATCCAAACGCCGAAATCCTCTCTCTAGATTTCAACAAATATTCCCCTAACCTCCTCGCTACCGGTTCAGTCGATCGAACGATCCGTATACACGACGTCCGAATGGCTACTCCTGCTCCGTCGCCGTCGACTCCTCATCTCCAACCAAACGCGACGATCGCGACTCTCTTAGGCCACGAATACGCCGTCCGACGAGTCAATTGGTCCCCTCATCATTCGAATCGGTTAGCTTCAGCATCCTACGATATGACTTGTCGACTTTGGGCGACGGATCCCGCTCCAACGGGAACGGGGATGAGTCAGTCGTTTTCGAGTCAGGGAGGAGTTGGGGGCAGAATGGAAAGGGTTTGGGATGGACATAAAGAGTTCGTGGTCGGGTGTAGTTGGAGCTTGTATGAAGAGGGAGTCGTGGCGAGTTGTAGTTGGGATCAAGAGGTACATATGTGGAGATGAAAAGAAAACGACTCAAAATGAAGGACTTGGCGAAAGCGCTCCGTCACGAACCCGACTCAACGCCGCTCGTAAGGCAGCAGCGGAAGTGTGCAGCTCGGCGATGAGGAAGAGCTAGCGAGCACTTTACCAACTCTCTGAGAGCGAAGTCTGGTTCTGGCGAGTTGAGGAACAGCGTGTACTGCGTTACGAAATCATATCTAGAAGCTCAACCAAGCGAACAAGGGAGCTATGACAAGAAAGGATCGAAACGAGAGAGCGGGTGAAGGGATCGAAGGAACAAGAATGAGGAACGAAAAAACGAAAAACAAGGTCGAGACGGGGAGGGATGATCGAGTTCGAGCGGGGAGTGAAAAGCGAAAGAGAGGACCATGATAGTAAGGTAAGAGCGGAACGGAAAAGGTATCTTCATCGAGCATCGAAAGAGAGACATAAAAATCCGTTTAAGCGTGAGATCGCTTTCGGTGAGGAGTCGCAGCTGCCTTCTTTGTAGTAGTAGATTTCTTAGTCGTCGTAGACTTCTTGGTCGTGGTAGTCTTTTTCTTCGAGGAGGTGGTCGATCGCTTGGTCGAGGCGGGTTTTGCTGTAGTTTTCGCTTGAGCTCCTGGGAATCGACGCGTAGATGATCAGCTTCAGGTCCCGCGACGCTTGAAGCGAAGGAGATAAGAGAGCTTACCGTAGGTAGCGGGCTTAATAGTAGCTTGAGCGTGGCAGCTCGACGAAGCAGGAGGGTTTTGACCCGCGGGGGTAGGCTATTATTCAAGCTCCTCAATCTGTTAGCCTCCTGCATCGTGCGAACCGGATATCAGAGAGCTAAAAGACGTGAGACTGACGTTGACACCTTGGTACCAAGTCGAAGTTTGACCGTTCTTGAGCTTGTACTCTCCCATTGCTTGAGCGGGGAGGTTAGCGTTACATTGGTCGAATCCGGTGTCGTAGTTTCCAGGAATGTTCCAGTAGCAGCCCATGACATCGTAGACTGTGGAAAGAGAAGCAGGGAGTCAGAAGGAACGTTTTTGGGCGGGATTGAGCTAAATCGGAAAGGGAGCACTCACTGTGGTCTGTAGCGCAGGCGAACGAGAGGAGACGTGGAGTAAACAGGGTCGGTAGGTTAGACGAAACAGAGGGCAAGCGGGGAAGGCAAGAGAGAGTTCGTCAGTCACTCGCAACGAAGCAGATAGATTTAGGCCGCGACAAGACTCACTGCACCACTTCCACGAATCCGGTCCATCGTAGCAAGCGCGAATACAGAACTCGTCATCGGAGACTATCAACAATATCGGCTCGATCAGCTTCATTCGAGCAAACTGGAAAGAAGAAAGAGAGAGCAGCGCACTGAATTGAGTCCATTCCTTGAATTGGAACGTCTTGCCTCCGATGTTGGAGAGAACGAGACCTCCGATAGGGTTTCCGTTTCCATCAGCTCCGTGGGGATCGAGTTCACCTGTAAAGAACCAGAAAAGTCAGAATGAAAAGCTTGGACATTCGATCAAGGACGGATGGCTAACCTCCTTCGTCGCCGCTGTGAGCAACATCGAGCTAAGCGTCAGTGAACATTATTAGAGTCAGAGCTGAGAGGGAAGAGACTCACGCAGGGATGTTCATTTGAGTGAATTTTCCTTGTCCAGTGATTTCTATTCGTTGCATCGGACGAGGAGTCAGCGATCATATAAACGTATATACAGCCACAATGCCTCAATGCGAGACAGTCAGAGAGTAATTGCACTCACGAACGTATTTCTCAGCCCAAGTGAAATGAACACCGGTAAGAGTTCCAGGAGGAATCAAACGAGTTCCGTGACCTTCTTTCGTGCAGTACGCGACTTCGAATCGTTCGGAATCTCCGATCGTCGCTTGGTAGGGAGGAGCCCAGAGACACCTGGGAAACGATTCCTTTGAGCATCAGTTTTCGAGATCCCGGCTACGTTTCACGGCTCCCTTTTTAGGCTGAATGGGGACTCACCAGTCATCGATGTCGTTGATCCAAGCCTAGTCGTAACGGGAGATACGTGGAGAAAGAGGTCAGTCGGAGTCTTGTTTTGGGAAAAGGAGGAAAAAGCTGGAGCTCACAGTTTGACAGTTCGAGTTGGGAGAATCCGGGTAATTCTTGCAGTCGTTGTAACTGTCGTTGAGAACGGGGTAGGTGCAAGGTCAGCGCCAAACAGTCGCAAAATCCGAAGCTGAGAATCGACCGCTCGACAACAACGACCCTACTCAGGGATCTCGCCTCTTCATGTTGCCTCGTCGCTCACAGCTGAGGGCCTCCTTCGAGTATTCCAGTTCTCCTCGACCCAAAAATCCTTCCCTCGTGGACCTCGATCGAACGCGTTCCCCTCCTCCCCCCTTTCATTCAACCCGGCTAAAAAATCAACGGGATTCACTCACCCATATTGACCTTGTTCCGAAGTATGAGGAGGGTTACTAGGATCCGAAACGACTGCTCCGGCGAACGCAGAGGTGACGAGAGAAGCAGCTACGAGGGCTTTAGTGAACGAAGACATCGTTCTACTGTAGTGGGGATTGAGGGTTTGAAAACGAGTGTGAGGTGAGAGTTCCTTTGGAACTCGGCGAGTTGGTCGAAAAGTTGGAGAGTCGGAGGACGGAGGTGATGGAGGAAAAGAGAGAGGTGCAGGAAAAGGGAAAGGAGAGAAGCGAAAGGATTTGTTTATTTTGAGCGCAAAGTCGCGCTCCTTCTGCGAACGTTGGTTCGTTGGTCTAATTTGACTACCTTTTCGCAAGGTTCGATCGCAGAAACTGCATTTCTGTGCTAGTTTCGCCCTTTCTTGCTCCCTCTTGTCGAGTTTGATCGACCTCGACACCTGACGCCCATCCGAAACGAGCACGTTGAGTTGGCTCGAGCTCAAACCGAAAAAAACAGCATCCTCGGACTTCTCAAACTTCCCCGCCGAAGAAACGTCATGGATTCTCGCCTTTCTTCTCTCTCTCATCTCATCTCACTCATCCGCCTCTTTCTACAGTACTCTTCATCGTGGCCACTCGACGTTACTTATCAACTCAAACAACGCGGATCATGACTGAACACTCTCGAGTGAGTCTCTCCTCTTCTTTCTCCCTCTTTCCTCACCTGCTCCACCACCTCGGAGCCGAACTCATCTCTTGTTTCTGAGCGAGTAGAACATCGCTCAATGTAAACGATTGATCCCTCCTCTATCACCCGAGTTACACAAAGGTCAAGCTGGAAGAGTCGGAGTGATTGGTGGTTCGAAAGAGTGAGTGTCTCTTCCTACTACGAATCGTTTTCGTACGAGAAGGATAAGGTATTCACCTTCATTTGTATGATGTAGCTATGCTGGAGCTCCATACTTTGCGAGTATGACTGCTTTACGAATGGTGAGTCGCCTTTTCGCAACTTTCTGAATTTTCGCAACTTCGTTCACGAGAGACTGACTCGCACGGGTCGTAGGGAGCCGATCTATCCCACGTTATCTGTGAACCTGCTGCTGGAAGTGAGTAATCGACCTTTTTGACCGTCTCGCGGCAGAGAGAATGCTCAAATCGTCGAATCCCGCACAGATGTTATCAAGACCTACTCGCCTGATTTGATCGTTCACACCGACCTTGGAGAAGACGTGTAGGTTCATCACTTCGTCAGTATGAGAGCATGAACAATTGATATTGACGGATGCTCGAGATCTACAGAGCGGAAGAGAAAGTGACGGAAATCTTGAAAGGGATCCTTCCTCGACTTCACACTCTTGTCATCGGTCCTGGGTAGGCATCTCCCCTTCTTCTTCCGCCTCATTTGACACTAATGTCGATTATGTGTAGTCTCGGTCGTTCGAAACACATGCAACTCGCCGCCCGAGTCGCGATCAAGCTCGCCCGCGAAAACAACGTTTACATCGTGATCGACGCCGACGGACTCTTCCTCGTTCAAACGGATCCGAGCGTCGTCAAGGGATACAAGAGGGTCATTTTGACTCCGAATGTCGTCGAGTTTGGGAGATTGGTTGAATCTTGCGTTAGTCCAGATTGTCTCTCTTCGCTCTCCTTCCTTGTCGTCTCGTTCTGACATTTGAGTGGGCATGAAGGGTCTCGACCAAAACACTGAAAAATCAGAACTAGCGGCTGCTCTCTCTCGAGCGCTCGACGGACCGACAATCGTTCAAAAAGGTGCTCAAGATCGAATCACGAACGGTCACAGAACTTTGATCTCGGAAGTTACTGGATCTTCGAGACGGTGTGGTGGACAAGGGGACGTGTTGAGTGGTGCGGTGGGAACTTTCCTCGCTTGGGGAAAGAACCACGAGGAGAGGAAAGAGGAGAACAACGAGTCAGTCTCTTATTTCCCGTTTCGCGGCGCATTCCATCCAACTAACCAGATTCATTTCGTGCGCACTTGTAGAGATGCTATCTCACCCGAAGATATCACCCTCTACGCCGCCTACGGTGCCTCTGCTCTCACTCGTACTGCCTCTCGTCTCTGTTTCGCCGACTACAAACGCGCGATGCAAACTGGTGAAATGCTGGGATACGTCGGGAAATCCTTCGAAGAGGTGTTCGGTTCCGACAGTGTCACGGATCAAGCGGAGTCGACGGGAGTGTTGAGTCAGGTCGGAGGAATCGTAGAGGGGTTGAAGAAAAGCATTCTCTAGATTCGGTGGTCTTGATTATAGATGCGAAATGATGTTGTAAATAGATTGATCGGAAAGTCAGATCGACTATCTGCACTGTCGACTTGGAAGAGCGAGTATTGACGTGAACTGAAAGCAGCGAGAATACAGAAAGTTTTGCGCAACTGCGAAAGGACAATGACTCGCGCTCGCGAAACAGTCCGGCAGTTGGATACACGCAGGATCATCGTGATTCGAGAGTTCTATTTCGCAAGCGACTGAGAACAAATTGAGGAAGAAGAAGGAGAATTACCAAAGAGGGAGAGGGGCAGGAAACGACGACGGACAGAACAGACAGAAGAGAGAGATCCCAAGTACACGGATAAACGGCGAGCGACACAAGAGGAGACGGTTATACAAAGCGTCGGTCGAAGGAAGGAAGGAAAGAAGGAGAGAGAGGGGTGTTGCGAGCGAAGAAAACAAGGAAAGATTGAACGATTTTGTCTTTTTGATCGAGAGTCGAATAGGTAGTGATTCGATTTACTCGTCCTATGTAAGAACAGAATTCCCTCCTAGTTAGTGAACACTCGATGAGAGAGAACCGGGAAGAATCTGAACTTACAGCAATCTTCGGTGCGAGGTAGTATCGGATGTGTCCTTGAGGGAATGGGTACTCGACGAGTAGAGGTACTTCGTTTGACATATGGAGCTATTCAATCGTGCATGGATGTCAGCTGACGATCGAGGAAAGGAGAGAGAGGGAGAGAGAGGAGACTCACGTGAACGGATTCAGAGAGAGGAGTACTTTTGGCGAAATTCGATAAGTACTTGATCGAGAATGTCAAGGAAACGGCCTGCAGTAGCGAAACGATCAGTCTCGAACTTCGCGAAAGAGATCGAGAAGAAGATAGAACTTACTTGTTGAACATTGATGACAACCTTCATTTTTTCCTCCTTGTCTTCTCCCGAAGCCTTCTTCGCTTTGCCCTTACCCTTGGTCTCCTTCTTCGGCGCTACCTTGGCCTTCGTCTTTTTTACGGCCTTTTTCGATGATTTCTTCTCCTGCTTTACTTTTTTCGATTTCGTGTTGGGTTTCACCGAAGACTTGCGCTTCTTGCTGCTTCCGTTCTCCTCACCGTCGGATACTTCGGGCTTCGTGTCTTCGTCGTCGTCTCCTTGGACCGCGACCTAAAGTATCGAAATCAAGAGAGGTCAGCCTCATTCTCGAATCTACGGTAACGGGAGGAAGAGACTCACATCACCATCTTCATCTTCTTCCTCTTTCGGTTCAGCATCGGCCTCTTCTTCGTCTTCGTCGGCTCTGGGTTCCTCCTCCTCCTCTTCTTCCTCATCGCTTCCTTGTTCCGACCCTTCTTCCTCATCCGAACCTTCATCCGAATCGTTCGACCTACCCTTCTCCTCACTAGGTTTAAGCGTAACGGCAGCCGTTCCAATATCTCCATCCGCCGAAAACCTCACTCCATCTTTACTAACCTCGATCTTGACGCTCTCTCCCAACTCCTTGAGATCCCTAATAATCCTCGCGAATTCAGTAGCGGGTAACGAAATCTCGGCGTCGTAAACCGTGTCCGGGATACCGAGGTGTTCTTGATCAATGTCCATCAACTTCATTTCGTATTCTCCTACTCGATCTTGTTTCTTCGCTTCGAACAATAAAGCGAGAACGTCGACCGATTCGTCCGCTCGGAGAGTAACCATGTCGTTGTTTCCGGCACATTTGATGATCTTTTGAAGGGAAGTCAAGGACATTCCGAGAGACCTGTGAGACGAGGCCGATCGTATGAGCTCTCCATCGAGAAACGCTCATTGCGAACGACAGCTAGTGACTCACATGTCTCGATCGCAGCGGTACTCTTGGAACCCAGACTTCGCGAGGTTGAGGGAGACCAAAGCTACGTGCGAATTGTCCATAGCTTGAAGTTTCTGCGAAACGAATGTTGGAAAGAACTCAGCGGGGGAAGACTCTTAGAGTTGCTTTCGACACGACTCACGATTCCTTCGTCGGTACAGTCAAAGTTGGCATCGGTAACCAACTCTTTGACGGCTGTTTCGGGGGAGAAACGAAAATGAAATCGCGTTAGAACTCGTTCGACGAATCGCGCGATTGGGCTCAAGTGAGGAAGAGCTAACCATCGAGGATCTATAGAGAGAGTGCGAGAAGTCAGTAACGATAGACGCGCAAAGAGGGAGCAAAGAAAGAGTGAGAACTGACTTTTTTGAGGAGTTCAGCTTGATCAAGTTTGGCTTCCTGTTCCACGTTGAGATAGAAGAGATAGTCAGCACAGGTACGATAGAGCTGGGGAGCTAGGCGATGTAGAGAGAGAGAGAGAGACAGAAAGTCGCGAGAGAGTGAGACGCGTCAAACGCGAATGGAAGAGTCGAGCGGATGTGAGAGCAGGGGTGTAAGCTGCAAGGGATGGGTAGTGATGTCTTCGCACGAGATTGAAGGGGCTTGAGAGCGCGCGAAGAGGTGCGATAGAGCGGGAGGACGCGTCGAGGGAGGAAAAGAGGCGAGAATCGCTGAGGGGGTTCGCGGTGATTGAGGAGCATGACGAGAGATCAACGTACGAGCATGGTGGGAGATTGAGATTGAGTGTGAAAGCGGTGGTGGGAGAAGGCGAAGGTGAGGAGTGAGGGAGATTTGTCGAGAGGAGGGGAGAAACCTCAATTCAGGAGAAGTTTCGAAACTTTCGCCGAAGGAACTTGCGAACTTGAAACTCGATCGCTCATCTCATCAGCCGACTTTCTCGACTCGACTCAGGAACAGGATGCCGAACGCCCATCGCAGTGGAGCAGCTAGGAAGAAGGCGCAAAAGTAAGTCAATCGATCAGGAACTCAGCACGAGTTGGGAGAAACGAACACCCGAAACTTTTTCGAATCAGCTCTCGAGCGAGTCCGGGAGGCGGGGTCATCGTGGAATTGCCCTCGAGTCGGTTTAGGTGGTTTAGCGTTGCCAAGGAAGAGCTGGTCGCAGGAGGCCGAGGAGCATTCGATGGTTTCATCTTTCATCTAAGCTAACTCTCTATCCTCGTCTCTCCTTCTACTGTTGTACAGGGCTAGAGAGTCAAATGCAGCTGGTACCGCTGGTGGATCGAGTAATTTCACCCCTACCGGAGAATTCACTTTCCAACAAGCTTCGACTTCTTCTTTCTCCCCTTCGACCTCTACCTCGAACGGCAACGGCAAGAAGAATGGGTTCTCTGCACCGACATCGACTACCTCTGACGATGACGATGACTCAGCGTCAGACGATTCTGATTCCGACATGATTATCGAAAAACCAGACGGCGAACTTTCAGATTCGGAACGCATCGCTCGAGCGCTCGAGAAGAAAGACCTAGGAAACGTTGCGTACAAGAAAGCCGATTACCCTACTGCTACTCGCCATTACTCTCACGCCATCACCCTCGATCCTTCGAATTCTTCTTTCCTCTTGAACCGAGCCGCCGCGAAAATGGGATCGAAACTCTTCTCGACCGCATTGGAAGATTGTCTCGCGGCACAAGCCCTACAATCTCGGGACAAATCATCGGAAGGAGGGATTCAATCGAAGACGTATTTGAGAACGGCGAAATGTCAACTCGCGTTAGGGTTGATCGGTCCCGCTCAACAAAGTTTACAAGAAGCGTTCAGGTTGGAACCTTCGAATCGGGCGATCGTGACGGAGAAGGGGAAAGCCGATAGGATTGCGGGACACGTTGAGAGGTTGAAGGAGAATTTGGAGAAGAAGGATTGGAGTATGGTCTTGCTTGGAGTTGATGCCGCGGTGAGAGAGTTGGGAGAAGGTAGCTCACCGAGGGAGTGGAGGGGTTGGAAAGTAGAGGCTTTGGTAGGGAAGAAGAGGTACGATGAAGCAGCTGGACTCGCCGCGTGAGTTCTCAACTTTCCCTCTTCCAACTCTTGGATCTCTTGAACTGATCCAATCGGAATGGGTGATAGTGATCTCTTACGATTGGATCCTAAACAACCTGAACCTTTGTACCTGAGAGGTATCTGCTTGTATTACCAAGGTCAACACGATCAAGCGATCAAGCACGCTCAAGAATGTTTACGAGTCGATCCCGATTTCTCGAAAGCACGGTGAGTCTCCGTTTACTTCGTATCCGCTTGTCCAGAAAAAAACGCTCATCTCTTCTCTCACATTTTGCAGAACTTTGATGAAGAAAGTTCGAGCCCTCGATCAATTGAAGGAAGCGGGTAACACTGCGTTCAAGGAACAACGAACTGAAGAAGCTATCCAGAAATACACGGAAGCGCTCGAGTTTGACGAAGACAACGAAACGATGAGGGCGACTTTACTTTCGAACCGTGCTGCCGCTCATTTACGCGTAAGCTCACTTCCCCCTCTCTCTAGCCCATCATTCGTGGTCGAACTGACCAGATCTGTTTGCGAATTCCAGCTAAAAGACTATCCTTCAGCGATTCAAGATTGCACAATCTGTCTCGACCTCAACTCTTCCTACTTCAAAGCGCTTCGTACTCGAGCACGCGCCTACTTGGCTCAGGAAGAATACGAAGACGCCGTACGAGACTTCAAGGCGGCGTTCGAATTGGCGCCGAGCGGAAGTAACGACGAATCAATGTTGAAGAAGGAAGTGAGGGAAGCGGAACAGAAGTTGAAGAGGAGTAAAATGAAGGTACGTTCATCTAGCACTCTTTTCGTTCGTATCTACAAGAGTGCACAGAGCACAAGAGGCCGAATTGCTGACACCAATTCAATTTTGTGTCCCTCCTTTTCGTTCCTCTAGGATCACTACAAGATTCTGGGAGTTCACACGGAAGCTACGGAGAAGGAGATCAAGAAAGCCTACTTGAAACTCTCCCTAGTTCATCACCCGGACAAAGGTGGATCCGACGAGAAATTCCAAGAGGTGAGCTACCTCTACCTGCTTCTTTTCTTGAACGAGAAGACCGTGTAGGCTGACGTCCCTGTGTCTTTCAGATCGGAGAGAGTTATGCCATTTTGAGTGATCCAGAAAGGAGAAGGAAGTTCGATATGGGTATTGACGAGGTGATTCACTCTCTTCTCTCTCTTTCTTTACGTTAGCTGACCCTTCATGATCACGCAGAGTGACCCACATGGTGGAATGGACCACGATCACTTTGGCGGAGGAGGATTTGGAGGAGGAATGGGAGGTGGAGCGTTTAATATGGAAGACTTGTTTGGGGGAGGAGGAGGATTTTCGGGCGGAGGGTTCGGAGGATCACCGTTTGGTGGAGGAGGAGGACGAAGAGGAGGAGGATACAGCAGTTATGGTTTCTAGAATCGGGTCTTCCTCTTCATTCTATCTCTCACTCGATTTGTTCCTTCTCTCTTGTCGCCTATTGCTCTGCTCATCTTCCCAATTCTGCAAGTATCTCCCCGTCGTTATCTCGCATCACAACGTTCTCTCATATCGGTCCACTTGCGAAACTGATGGAGAGATCGAGATCTATAGTGAAGATTAAGGATAAAGAACTATGCTGATGACTGCTGCTTCTTCTCATCCTGCTCAAGCTTGATTCTCTGTGCTTGCTCTTCCAACGCTTTCATCGCTTCCTGTTGTCCCTTATCTGAGACGCTCACTTCTGCGCCTCCGTTCGCTGGTTCCGCCGTCGTTTCTTCCGCTTTACTCTCGTCTCCTCCTGTCGGACTCTTGACTCCCAATCCCATACAGCCCAACAAGTACCCGACGACTTTCTCCCGCTTCACTCGTTCTTTCCCTAGCTCGCTCTCTTCTTGTCCTTCCGGGACTGTTAAACTCTCGCATGCTTCTTCAGCCTCCTCGACGGCGGTCTTGCCGTGTTTGTTCTTGATTGAGAAGTCGGAGAGAGGTAGGAGGGGACATAGGAGCTGGAGAATCGGGAGATGGTAGTTGAGGGAGATCCAGTGTAAAGGAGTCGAGAGGGAAGAGTTTTGGATCGAGAGTGCGGAAACGGGAAGACGAGGAAGTAACCACGAGACGATTTCTGTTACGATTAATCGTTGGTCGTCAGCGAACAGGCATTCAGAGAAGAAAGGAAAGCTGTTGTGAAATCGAGCAAAACGAAAGCGGAACAACCTTTGTCGTCATAGCTGCAAGCCCCCGTAACAGGGGTCGCCTACTCGACTTGTTCCTTTCCACGGTCAAGCCCTCCTGCAGCTAATCCCCCCCGTCCGCGCAAAGCACCGCCTTTCACAACTTTCTCCCCATCCTCATTGTAGCTGTCTCCCGCTCGTGTGAGCCCAGCCCCTGCCATTCATTGTTTTGTACCACCATCCTTGGTTCCTCGGCGTACCAACAGGCCCTTTCGAGGCGTTCTCACCTCGTTCAACCGGAATCAAGATGTAGAAATCTTTTTTCGAGATCTCGTTAAACAGCAAGGAATAGCTTACCTGTATGACCATTGCCTCCTGCCATATGCAGTGCCGTGTTCCCTCTGTCGTCCCTCAGTTCCGCCAATACTTCGTCGCCGTACGCAGAGGTGAATCGTTTGATATCTTCGAAATCTCCTTCTTCGAGGTCGCCGTACCGGAAGCATTCCATGACTGCTAGAATCTCGTCTTGTGGAGGTTTCGACATGTTCGAGGCTGGCGATGAGAGGAAGTGAGAGGTGAGGGAAGAAGTTGATCGAAGAAGAATAAATCCTCGAAGTCGCTTCACTCGAACCGCTTGCCAGCTGCAGTGCGAACACAACCATTGAGCAGAGGCCGGACACTGAACGAAAAGCCCTTGCGAAATCTTGCAAGAAATCGAAAAATCGAGTCTCTTCAAACTTTTCGACATCAAGTACAATGAGCTACCGTTGAAAGAGATGAGAAGTACACCGAGACGGGACTGCAAGTACTATTGACAACAAAAACGCAAGACAGATTAAAAGAAATGGAAAGGAAATGTGAAAATCAAAACAACAGTACTCTCCTCCTGAACGCATTCGACGTCCGTTCCGTTCATCAGAGCTCGTCGTATCCCTCTGCCCATTCATCTCCGCCGGTCGAGCCATACTGACGCCTCCAGTCGTTGTCGTCGTCGTCGGCAGGTTCAGGTTCCTCCTCGATTTCTGCCTCGCCTCTTCGTGGACTTCCGACGACACTCGAAGCTGGATGTTCACTCGGAGCGCGTGACGAAGCTCTCGCTCCGAACGTCGGCGTCGGGATACTGATCGGCGTTCCCCTCTTCGAAATTCCCTTTCTCTTCTTCCTCTTCGAACCGTAACTTTGTCCGATCAACATGTTCTCGCCATCTGAACCTTCCTCTCCATCCGATCCAGCGTACGTCGAGCCAGCTTCGGAGCCATTCTTGTCGAACAAACTCTTGATCGCGTCGTAGTTGATCTTTTTCGAAAACTTTTTCTTTTCGAGCATCTGTTTCGTCGCATCGGCAGCACTCTCTCCGGTCGCAGTTGACGCATCCTTGGGTCGAACACGTTTTCGCTGTAGGTTTGTGAGAGCGGAGAGAGTTAGCCTAGATGGACGCGCAAAGCAGAGCGGTCAAAGAAAGAAGAACGAACGGGTTTCTTGTTGACAGGTCGGAGTTCACCATCGGGACCGGTTTGTTTGTCTATCGGAAATGTCCGAGGATCAGTTCGGCCGCAAATGGGGACCATGACAAGTGAACTCACCAGCTAATTCCTTCAAATATTCTTTGTTCGTCTCCATCCAAACCCTTCGTTTCATTTCTACTTCTTCTTCCGTCAAGATGAAAGCGTCCAACTCGTCTTCGTCGAGGTCGTCCAATCGATCGCTTTGGTTCAATTCGACTCCGCTCGAAATGTTGGTCAAGGCGCGAGCTTTCTGGAGTTGTTCTTGATCTCGTTGATCCAATTCGCTCGTGAGGTCGGCGAGTTTCGCTAGAGGTCCAGCGATTTCGGCGGTCACTGCTGCATCGAGCTCGGGAGGATCGTCGAAGGGATCGTCAAGGGCGGGAGTATCATCGACTTCGGGAGTGTCATCGACTTCGAGAGGATCATCGAGGGTGGGAGGTTCTTCGGTCGGGGGAGGGTTTTCGATCGCGAGAGGCTCTTCAACGGGAGGTGGACTGGCTCGAGGGGGTGGGTTAACCGGGGCGGGGGGAGAGGCGAGTTTTGAAGGACTGCCAAGATTCGGGGAACTAGCGGGGGCGGGAGAGTCTTCGAGTACAGGCGGAGAAGCGAGCCGGGGAGGAGAACCGAGAGCGGGCGGACTAGCTTCCTTCGAAGAACTAGCTTCGACTGGAGGACTAAGTTCGACGGGAGGACTCGCTTGGTGGAGGGGACTATTTCGGGCGGGAGGACTGGCTTCGGCGGGTGGACTAGCATCGGCGGAAGGATTGGCAAGCTGGGGAAGAGGTACGAGCTGAGGAGAAGAATTTACTGCTGGACGAGGACTGGGAGGAGGAGGAGGATTGAGTCCAGGAGGAGTGGGAAGTTCGTCGGGACCCCAATGAGGCTGATCTTCGCCTAGTTCTGCTGCGATCTGTTCCAATAGCGGGAAATGAGCGGGAGGGCGAGAGATTGATCGATCTCGAGCCGACTTCTTTTGACCTCGTTTGTCGGTTTTCTTATCGGTCTTTTTTTCAGTCTTCTTCTCTGTCTTCTCCTTCGTCTTCTTCTCGGTCTTCTTTTCGGTCTTCTTGCGTTTGCCGAGAGCTTTCGCAGAGGGTTTCGATTTCGGAGGCGGAGGTGGAAGCATGTCTCCCTCAGTTTGAGCTGGTCGTTTCCGTCCGTTGTCCCCCTCTTCGTTCTCTTCCGCGGCTCGATCCGCCAACTCCTTGAACGCCCTCGCTCCAGCTACACTCTCCGTCTCACTAACATCGGTCATCGTACTGTCTTCTCGTTCTTGCCTCTCCTTGAGTTTTCGTTTCTTCTCCTCCTTTTTCATCCCTTCGACGAAGGCTGGAGGATCGGCCGTTTCGTCCAACCAGACACTCCTGAAATCTTCGATCGTCAAACTTCCACTCGCCGTATCCTTGAACTCTGCTAGTCGTTTCCTGAGCGTGACATCGGCGATTTTGACGACTTGGACGACTTCCTCGATTGTCCTTCTAAAGTTGTTCATTCGAGCAGCGAGGAGTAGGCACGCTCCACAGATTCCCGATGGTCTTCGTCCAATCTGCATCCAATCTTTTCCCATGCGATGGACGAGTCGAGTCGCGTCGAGAGCGACTTTCTGTGTTTCGTCGCCGAAGTCGAGAAGTGCCGCAAATCGAGTGATGTAAATGGCGGGGTCGATGACACTACACGAGATGGAGAGCGCCTTCTTGAGTTTGAGAAAGGTGGAACCGAGAACGAAGACGTTGATCTGGAGAAGCGGTTCATTCGGTCAGAAAGCGCTTTTTCGGCGTGAGAACGAGGGTAAGTGACTCACCTCGAGCAGATCCGAGAAATCGATCAACATCTGGGTACCATTGTTCTGTCGTACCGCCGCGTAAAGGCAAGCTGCAGCGACGTACTGAGTTCGCCGACCTTTCGTGAATCCAAAATTGACTGCGAGGTTAAAGTATCGAGTCGCGACGTTCTGCATGTGTTCTCCGAGGTTCAATCCATGGGCGAGTTCGATGATCCTTCGACGACCTGCAAGGAAGGAAAGAGAGAGATGAAGATTAGTTAGGAAATCGATAGGCCCACCTCTCGATTTCACTGCAGAACATACCATTTGCGAGAGTCTGTTCTCGTGATTCTTGGCTCTGTCCTTGACGGTATCCGGCGGGCGCACGAGCTCGAGCTGCAATCAGGAGAGGAAAACAAATCAGCACCATGTCGGCTTGCTACGAGCCATTCTTCTTGCCACCAGAGTATCTGACTAGCCTCGATTATTCGTCACTGGAGTGAGAAACTCACTTTGATCGTGACCAACGTAACTTCCTTGAACCATTGCAGCTCCCGATCCAGTTTCTCCGAAAGTCACCTCCGAGACGATGTTGTTCTCGGTCAAGACCGTTCCGCACTTTGTACAAACGGTTTGAGCGGTATCCGCCATCTCCATCACTGAATCTTCTCCACATGAAGTGCAAATCATTGTGAGTGAATCGAGATTGAAGAGTCGAAGAGGCTGCGTGAGGAGAGAAGCGCGGGAAGCGAGAAGTGAAGTCTCGTGGATTCAAGCAGTAGGCGACTGTCGGCTCGTGAGGGTGTTGCGTAGCGAGGGATTGCGTTTTTAGTTGAGACGGGAACGAAGAGGATGAAGATAGGCTCGATGAGCGTGAGGCGTCTGACCGCACTCGTTGAGTGTTAATCGATTATCGAGTATGACTGACGCGTCTTCGAGCGATTTCGGAGGAGTGGGGAGTAGAAGAGGAAGAGAAACAAGCCTCCGAACAAAAACATTGGGATCCGCTCCTGTCTACTCACTTCGCTCCCCAGCGATGACCTTTTACATCCTACGACAGACTGAACAGCAAGCCATGCGGCGTACAAAACCGGGGGGACCGTCAGAGAACAACAAACGACTTCTAAATCTCCTCTTCGCATCTCGACTTGTCGCTCCACTCTAGACTACCACCCGGACGTTCAAGGCTTGACAGCGTTGTGCTAGTGAATGGTAAGTGTTGCCGATAGCCTCATTGTCGACTTCACCGGGCCCGATAGGTGGGAACAGCTTTTGACCTTCGATTCGCCTTGGGCGCACGACAAGCTTCGAGTCTCCTCACTCTGGCAGCCTGTTTGCCTTCTCTGGCCTCTCTTGCTGTGAGTCTTCTGCGGCCCTCCGACACATCTTGCTCCGGGAAGCGTATGAGACTTAGGCTTCCGTGCGAAATGGGTTTACAGGATTCTCCTGTTCGTCGGTCTCGAGCGAATCGTCTCTGGCATGCGAGTCTCAGGAGCCCGTGTACTCGCTGCTCTGATGGGACCGACGTACATACGTGCGAACATGCATGCAGCGCTCAAACTTGGCTTTCCGAGCCTGCACCAAACTGAGTGACTGGACGGCCTTTTCTCCGCTCCGTAAGTTGCTCTCTTCTTTCGCATCTTCCCCAGGTGCGCATGTGCTGGACTGTAGTTGACTTTCCTCTTGTGTCCAGTGACCATCGTGAATGTAAAGGTGGAACGCACGATCGAAGAGTCAACCTTCCCGAAACATATTTTTTTTTCGCCGTAAGTTCGGTCGGCTTTCACCGTGCCTCTCAAGTGTTCTACGGCCTCTGGCGTAGCGCGCTTCCTTCGATCAAACATGATCGAGAGTCATGTCTCTGAAGGAAAATTGTCGAGTCTCGAGCGGTCTTCTAAATCGTTAGCCCCGGCGTAAGACTGGCTGTTTCCTCTCTCTCCGACACATACCCGGCTCGACGCTTTGTATCGTGGGGAGGTCAGCAAGAGATGGAGCTCAACCTGAGCCCTCTCGCTACGGCTCTGCTGGATAGTCTGTCGCACCGACCAGCAGATTCAAACCAAAATCCGTACTCGTTGCTGTCGGACGAGCTAGACGCTCAACTCCTTCCGACTTTACCTCGTTCAGCAGCCAACCAACTCTACTTCCTGGCGGCACTCTACGGTCTGTGAGCACGACTCTTCCTCCTTTCCGCGGCGTGACCCGAACTGAAAACTTGGTGACAGTGCTGGAACCTTGGTCTTGATCTCGCAAGTGATTCGGTGGAGGAAGGGAATCGTCTGGTTCTATCGATGGCAGTCAGAGTACACTCTCATTCGGCCTCATGCGACCTTGTCCTGGTCACCACTCGCAGTCGTTGTCGTTGCACGTTCGTTTTCCATTTCTCTCGCAAACGTGACAAAGTTAACGTTACTGACTCCGCAACCTTGTCTCTCATGCAGTATTCGAGCTCTTGATCGTTCGAACGATTCAACTTGTCCACGGCAACGCGAAAGCGGATTATGGCTACATTCTTCTCATGGTTTGGTCCGTTAGATTCCGTTCTTTGATTCGCTCGGGTGCAATTTTTGACTCTTCCTTGACGGAACAGGGGTAGCGCATGGGTGGCTGGAGCCGTTGCGACTTGGTCAATCGCAGCCAGCTACGTCGTCCATCTTCAGACGACCTCTCGAACTCCTCCTTCCAAACTGGTCTCAATCGCCTGCAATTTCGCTGGAATCGCCTCACCGATCATCTACCTCGCCATTCTCCTGCCTCTCGGAATCATCGCTGGGCGACGGTACGCCGAATCTCAGAACACGGCGATGGAGTTCAAGCGCTTCCTCGCGAACGGAGCGGAGCGGTGGAGTACCGACGACCCTTTCTCGATCGCCGACCTTTCGCCCGGTCTCCCTCTACTCGATCTCCTGGTGATGCAGACAGCCAAGTTCGTTCGATGGTGGAAAGCTGTTTTCTGTTTCTACGCCGTGAGCGCAATCGTAGTCCTCCTTGGGCTTACACCGACTTCGATCCTCTACCTTACTTCACTCCGAAAAGCGATTAAACGCACGAGTCGAGACCTACATCAAACTTCGTTAGTCGCGACCGCCCGACCCCCAAAACAACTCAATCACACCTGGCTGGTCAACTTTCATCCTTCTCCCCTCATTCTCTCCCGACCTACTGCTGATAGTCTTGCTTTTGCCCTTCGATAGGCCCTCGTCTTTCTCGCAACGTCCTTCTCCATACTCGCAACGATCTTCTTCGTTGTATCCCTCTACGCTTACCTCCATCCGGCTTCCCTTCGACATAATCCGACCTTCGAGGGCTTAATCTTTACGCCACTTTACGCCTTTGGCTGTTTGGGATTACCCGTTGCGATTGTGCTGGTGATCAGAGCTGTCGAAGCGCGGAGCAGCGACAAGAGATTAGAGAAGAAGAAAGGAGGTGGAATCGGTACCGAGTCGTCAAGTGGCTGTTGGAGCGCGCTATGGAAGAACGACAAGCACGCCAGAAGCGGAGGATCCGCTGCAGCAAATCACGACGTGGCCAAAGGAGGAGGAAGAGTGAACGATTCAATCTTCGTCAGTTTCGGAGAAATGTTGAGAGGCGGAACTAGATCTGGGACAGGTTGCACGGGAAAGGGAAGGAGTGGGTCCCGAGGCGATCTCGGATACCCAATCGATAGTCGAAAGAGTTGGAGTGGGAGACGGAGGGAAGAGTCGGAGACAGGGATTGGATCGCACGTTATGGTGGATATCCAGGTTGAAGTGCGGGAGGAGGATGGCGCCGAAGACGACATCGACGTGGACGAGAAAGAACTGAGAGCTGAAAAGGGGAAACCGAGAGGAATGACCGGTACCGCGATTCGATAGAATGTAGTTCTGCTTAAATGATCTCAGCCTGTATCACTTGTCACTGTCCTTCTTCATCTCATGTTGTCACTCATAGCTCGAATGTTAGCAGCGTAAGAGATCTTGGACTGCTCGACGTCGATCTTGGAGAGCGGGAAAAAGCCCATGTAGCGTATCGCTCACCTCCGTTGCGCTCTCAACCGATGACAACAATCTACCCATGTACACGTACGATTACTCGTCAAAGACAATCTTTTTCCCTTTGATAGGTTTAGACTTTTTCGCTTTCTTCTTCTTTTGTTGATCCTCGCCGTCCCCGTCCGAGCCCTTCTCAGCGTCCCCCTCCCTTGTAGGCCCTCCCTCCTCGTCTTCAGCCTTCCTCTTCTTGTTCCCGCCTGCAGGGCCGTTCTGCTTCACTTCTTTCACGTCCACTGCTTGATTTCCTCCTTTCTTCTTCCGACTCGACTTGGAGACCTTTTCGTCTGCTGGGCGAGAATCCTGCGACTCTTCTTCTCCCGTCACTTCCTTCTCCTGTTCCTCCTCGACTCCCTTCTCGACTGGTTCCTCCGGCTTGACGACGATACAGAAATTGTTCCTCGGCGCGACTCCCTTCCGTAGCTCTTCCCGCTTCCATACTTTTCCGTCCCCACGCCTTCCTGCGCCCTCCGTCTTGTCGGTCTCGCGTAAGAACCAATAAGAAAGCTTAGCCGAATCATGTTGACCTACGACTTCCCAATTTGTCGAGGCGAGGATCGAACGGAAATGTTGATGGGTGAGGTATCGAGAGTTTGTAAGACAGGGGAGAGGGAGGACAATGTAGAGGTAACCGGGAGAAGCTCGTTTGAGGTAAGAGTGCGCGTGTAGGAGGAAGTGGCCTAACAAGCATTGAGCGACCGAGTGAGCTTGAGCCGACCGATACCGGGACGAACAAGTGAGGAAAAGCCTACCTCGATTGATGAGACTACCCTCAAAATTCATGACGAGTGATAGCGAAACTACGTCGAACAGCTCTTCCTCTTGATCGGGAGAAGGGAATTCGAAAAAGTTCGACTTGATAACGTGAGGAGCCTGAGGGTTGAGGTCGATCGATGTCGTGTCGATCCATGATTCGGAAGCATCTATCGAGTGCAGTGAGAAGAGGCTGAGCATGAGCTTCAATTGACCAAGGAAGAAGAGGGAGAAAGATCTCACAAGCAGTTCCAGCAATCGCACCAACGTCGAGCAGCTTCAACTTTTAAAACAGACATAAATCGATCAGCCATGCGCGCAGCGTGACCGGATGGTATTGAGCAGGTTTTCTTACTTTTCTGCGTTCTTTCGGCTTTGGCCAAACTTTCGTTCCATCTTCCAAGATCGTCGGCTCAACCTTTTCTTTCCCTTTCGCTTCTGTAGTATCGAGTCCAACCTTGTACTGCTTGAGCTGTTTGATGAGCCATTTCGACGTCTCTCCGCCTCTGAGCTTGTCCGCTCCGTGTAAACTCGCTTTCTGGTAAGTCTCCAATCCTCCCAACTCTTCCTGTCGTCTCCTGATCTCTACTTTCTCTTCCTCGGTCGTCTGAGGAGCTTTGAGTTGCTTCTCGAGTGCGTGAAACTGGCGAATCAACTCTGTTTGATCCTCTCGAGATGTCGAGTCACCGGTCGAGGTTGCGCTCTTCTTCTTCTTTGAGAGAAACGCTGGCTTGTTCTTGCTTCGAGACGCTTTCCGATCGACCGCTGTCGAAAGCAAGAAAAAAGTCAGAATCTGAGATCAAGGCGAAGAAAGGAGACCTAGAGGAGATCTGAGAGAGGCAGCTCACCATAGGCGTTGTTCGTGTGGGGCATTCTGAAGACTGGTCGAGAGTACTCTGTGACTCTGCTTGAAAGTCGAAGACCGAAAAGTTTAGAGATGAGAAAAGTGTCTTCTGCTTCGGATGACGAGGTGTCTGGTGCTAGCGGTGTCGGATCGCAGTGTGTATTTGTTGAACAGGCTAGCCCAGGTCGGGATAGGGTAATTCGTGAGAAGTGCAGAAAGGGAAGATCTGCTGATCTTCGGACGTTCGTTTCCTCTTCCCTTCTTCTCCACACTCTCCTATTGCGATGTTGGATCATTTCACAATCCTGTAGGCTTGTCGTCTTACTATAAACGCGAAGCTCCTTACTCACTTTCCCCGTCCCTCACGCAGAACTCCTGGAGGACTCGTCTTGTGGTCGCGTTCATTCACGCCGTCACGACCTCCGCTAGATTCCCTAATTCGTGAAGCACTCATCGAACAACGAGCGACGACTTCCACTAGCTCGAGTAGCATCTCCCGATTCGATTCGGATCAATCGACTTTACTCTACTCGTTCGAGAACTCTCTCCCACTCGCCCTCGTCTTTGTCGTGTCCTATCAACGCATTCTCAACCTGTCGTATCCAAATGAGCTACTCGAGAAAGCGAAGAAGAGTTTCGTCAAAACTCAGGGCTTGAAGGTCGAAAGTTTGAAGGAGGAAATGTCAAGCGGGAGGATGAGCCCACCGGGCGCTCAGGGGTTCGCATGGAATGGATGGGACGATAGTTTCGACAAATTGCTGAAAGAGCTTGAAGGCGAAGAGTCATTGAAGGTGAGCGAGCTTCGATTTCCCCTCTATTCCTTTCCGATCAGAACGCTGAACCCCTCCGCTCATTACGAAATGCTCTCCTTCTCATTAACAGAGTAAGAAGCTGAAACCTAGAAGTTCCTCCCTTGCTGTTGAGAGCGCGAACGATATATCTGCCGAGCCGACTCCGCCTGAAAGTATGTACACGGTCTTTCATCTGTCTCGTACTGCCAATCTTTGCGTTGACCCTGTTTATGCCATAGCGCCTTCATCGAGACTGGAAGCAGGAAACGGTGAAGAGCCCAACGCACAAACGATAGCTCGAAACATCGCAGCGCTGAAAGCCCGTCAAAAAGCTGCGAGCAGAGCCTCGAAGGGGAATAGCAAGAGAGGTGCGGGGAGTGGCACCGATACGGATAGCAACGCAGGATCCGAGTCCGTTTCTCTTCTTCCTTCTTCCAATCGCGAATACGTAAAGTGCAAATCGACTGACTCGCTTGCAAAACTCTTTCACTCTACCGAGTAGATCGGACGCTTCTCCAGCAAAGCCCAAACGACCGACCAAGACCGCTACGAAGTGGGCGGATTCTTCTCTGTCTGCTGCCGACCTCGCAGCCTACGATTACTCTTCCTCTTCGCCGCCGGAAGAGTCTACAAACGCGGACACCTCGAACCTCGTCTCGAAAGAAGCTCTCGGGACCCGCGATGAATCGGGAATGTACGAAGTCGCAGACTATTCAGTCGCCGAAGGTTCATCGGATTCGGAAGACGACGAGCCGGTCACATCGACTTCTACCGCCTCCTCTAGTTTCTCTTCCTTCTTCTCCCGCCTCAATCTATCGAGCTCTTCATCATCCTCGTCAAAGGTACTCACCAAGGCAGACCTTGCTCCGATACTTCAACAAACTCAATCTCACTTGACGGCGAAGAACGTCGCATCTCCGATCGCCGCCTCTCTCGTCGAATCGATCGGGCTGTCGCTCGAAGGCAAGCCTCTCAAGTCATCAGGCTGGACTCGAGGTAGTGGAGTTCGAAAAGAAGTGAAAGCGGCGTTACTCGAAAGTTTAACGAAAGTTTTGACCCCGAAAACTTCAACCGATCTTTTGCTCGAAATCACCCGAAAACGTTCTTCGACGACCACCTCGAACCGTACGATCAACACGAGGAGCTCAGCAGCTGCTTCAGACTCGGGAGACCCTTACTCGATGACGTTCGTCGGCGTCAACGGAGTCGGGAAATCGACAAATCTGAGCAAAGTCGCATTCTGGTTGTTGCAGAACAAGATGAGGGTTTTGATCGCCGCTTGCGATACGTTCAGGAGCGGAGCGGTCGAACAATTGAGGATTCACGTCAACAATTTAGGGAAACTGGATCAAGAAATTGGAGGGGCAGACGCCGAGAAAGGGAAAGGCAAAGTCGAGTTATTCGAGAAAGGTTATGGGAAAGATGCGGCCGGAATCGCCAAGGATGCCTTGAGCTATGGCGAGTCTCTCTTTTTCGCACTCTCCGATTGATGAAGCGAGCTGACTGATTCTGCTCGCTCTTCCCATGCTTGCTCAGCCAAATCGAACGGCTTTGACATCGTATTGATCGACACGGCTGGGAGGATGCAAGACAACGAGCCACTGATGCGAGCATTAGCCAAGGCGAGTTTTCTGACTTCTCACTCTCATCCATTCTTCGTGGTTCTTAGCGCTAACGAGAGGTGACTACTCGATGACAATCACAGTTGGTCACTGTCAATCAACCTGACAAGATTATCTTCGTCGGCGAAGCTCTAGTCGGAAACGAAGCAGTCGATCAATTGACTAAGTTCGACAGAAGTCTCAAAGACTTTTCGACGGCTGCAAATGGATCTGGAGCAGGCGGAGAACGTAAACAAGCCCGAGGAATCGACGGAATGATTCTGACCAAGTGAGCTCTCCCTCCTCTCGCTCTTTGCCGAGCGACCGCCTTTCTGCTCCTCTGCTCTTCCCCTTCGCTACGCCTCCTGATGTCCAAGTACTGACGATATTTCCCCGAAACTTTGTGCGGAAAGGTTCGATACAATAGACGACAAAGTGAGCTCTTTTCTCCCGAGCTCCTCCCTCCTTTGTCGGTCTGCCTTGGTCCGACTCGTACTAATTCTGAAGGCATCGTTCATTCTCTAGGTCGGAGCTGCGTTGTCAATGACCTACACGACTGGACAACCAATCTATTTCGTCGGGTGTGGTCAAACTTACTCAGATTTGAGGATGTTGAGGGTCAATCACATCGTCCAAGCTCTCTTGCAAGACTGAGGAGGGTTCTTACAGTATGTGGCGTCCTGATATCGAGGCTAGGTAGCGCCTCAGGGCAACGCATGGAATCCTTGGTGATATCGAGAAAATTGGCAAAACCAAGACTCGCTTTTCGTTTTTCGAAGAGCTTTCAACGGAGGCCTTCCCGTCTCGATTCTGTCGCTTGCGGCAGTGTTCGCCTCGCACATTGTCGGTTAGCGAGCACAGCAGTTCGCTTGGTCTTCTCCGGCCGTTTCGGAACGAGGCGTCGAAAGCCGACGGGAGCCGCGCGAATTCTCCCGCGAAAACGTCAAGTTTGCGTCTCTTGCTTCTCCAGCCAACACACTCCTTTCGCGCAAGCTCACTTTCGAGCTACCGAACTTCCAAACGACATCTGAAATGTCGCCGTCGAATCCGATTGAGGTCGATCGAGGACTTCCGCCTCAATTGCAAGGGGATGATTCTTCTCACCGACCTGGACTCGCTGAACTAGAACTCGCAGCGGTCAAGTCGCGGACACGAAGGAACTCGGGCACAGACTCGACCGTAGTTGGAACTCCTGCGGCCGAGCGTACTGGAGGTTCAATCAATGTTGAAGAAAAGATAGAAAAGGATACTTTGTCGAATGATGTAGGGACTGACGAGTCAGGAAAGAAGCCGCTGACTGGATTCAGGCTAGTTCTGCTCATGGTCGCCATGGTGAGTCTTACGAGATCTCACTCCATTCTCGCACAAAAACTGACCCTCGTTGAACAGCTTCTCGTCGAGTTCCTCGTCGGACTAGAGCAGACTATCGTCGTGTCTGCCACTCCCTCAATTTCGAACGAATTCGGCGCTCTGCAAGACATTGGATGGTGTCAGTTTTGTTTTCGCTCCAATTTCTTCAAGAAGTGTACTGATTGCATCTTGCTCACTTTATAGATGGTTCCGCATACCTCCTTACATGCTGCTCATTCCAACCGCTCTTCGGAAGATCCTTTCAATTCTTCCCGCAGAAGTATGCGTTCCTCACGGCATTTTCGATTTTCGAACTCGGAACTTTGATTTGCGCTTTGTCGCACAATTCCCCTACTTTCATCGCCGGGCGTGCGGTTCAAGGTCTTGGATACGCTGGACTGTTCCTGGGTAGTAAGTTTTTGCTGCCGGTCTCTCTCTCTCTCTCTTTCCCTCCTCTTCTCCCTCAATATTGACCCTGCCATTCGTACGTGACAGTTTTGTCGATTGCCGCCAACACGCTTCCTATGCGATTACAAGCCATATTTACCTCTTTAATGAACGCTTGCTACGGCAGCGGGACGGTGATAGGTCAGTTGAAATCCCTTTCTTCGCTCTCGCCCCGAGCAAGTCACCGTCGTTCGGGATCTGAATCCATTTATCCTCTAGGGCCGTTGATCGGAGGAGCGCTGAGTGAGATCGGATGGAGGTGAGTTGCCGCTAGTAACACAACTTTCCGAAAGAAAACTGAGAACCCTTCTACGTGAATCCCGGATGTAGGTGGTGCTTCTGGATTTGCCTCATCCCTGCTCCGCTCGTATTGGCAGCTATCTTCTTCTTCTGCGACCCGCCTCGCATTCCTCAACAGCATTCAGTCAAGGAGCGACTACGACAAATGGATTGGATCGGAGCTGCCCTGCTCATCGGATCGACTATTTGCCTATTGCTCGCTCTACAAGTGAGTTGTGACGATCTCTTCCGTCTAGAAGTCGAGTCTCCGCGCTGATTGATACCGGATTCTTCTTATCTCAGCGGGGAGGAATTTCGGATGCGTGGGACTCGAGCACTATAATTGGGCTTCTTGTCGGTTTCGTCCTCATCTTCACCGTCTTCATCGCCTTTGAAGCTTGGCTCGGCGAAAGATCCTCCATTTCGATCCGCCTCCTCCGTTCCCGCGACCTAGGTATTTTATCGCTGGGGCCGCAATTCGCTTGCGGTGTCACATTCTACTCTCTTATTTACTTTATTCCTATCTGTACGTCTCGTGTCCTCACACGGCTTGTCATCGCAAGTAGAGTGCTGATCATCGTCGTCGTCCTCCTTCGCAGACTTTCAAACCGTCCAAGGGTCTTCCCCTCTCCGATCCGGAGTTCAAATGCTTCCCATCATCTTACTCAACATGTCGTCGGGAATCGCGGCTGGTTGGGTCTGTTCCAGGTGAGAGCTTTCTCTCTTCCGAATCAGGACGACCCTACTGACTCCATTCCTGATATTTTCAGGTTCGGTAATTGGCATTACCCGATGGCTTACGGACTCGCTCTCACCTCGATCGGAGCTGGGCTGTTCTCGACCATGACTGACTCGACTTCGACTGGAAAATGGGTTAGTCCTCGATTCTCAATTGATTCGCTCCCGCAAGTCTCTGACAAACGCTCGCTTGGACAGGTTGGATTCCAGATGATCGCAGGATCAGGAATGGGAGCGCTGTACATGCTGTCCTTCATCGGGTCTCAAGTTTGTAAGTTCCGCGATCAAGTCTTTCCCTCTCTTCTCTGAACGACGCGCTGAGCTGAGGAATCTTTGACTGCAGTGGCGAAACCCGAAGATCGACCCAAAGCGTCCGCTCTTGTCTGCTTCTTTCAGATCTGGTCAGCGACAGTGGCCGTCTCTGCGAGTGAAGCGATCTATCAAAATTCGTTCAAGAACGGAGTTTCACAAATCCCCGGAATCGATGCAGTCAGGGTAGTCGAGTCGGGAGTTAGTGAGTTCAGGAACGTTGTCGAGGCGCAGTATTTGCCTGCTGTCATGTGAGTCCTCTCTAGAGCTCGCTTCTTCTCCAGAGAAGACTTACTCTAACCCGTCTTTTTTCGCAGTCGTGTCGCCGAAGATTCGTTGTTCAAAGTCTTCCTCACATCAGCCGTGATAGCAGCATACGGTTTCATCGCATTCTTTGGCATCAGGTGGAAGAAAATCGAGAAAGAACCCAAAAAGATCGAATCGAAGACCGACGAAGAATCGGTTCAAGGTTGAGCATCATAGACTTATCGACGCATCTGTAACATCTTCTGTACTGTATCGCATGGCTCATCGTTTGATCGTCGTTGGAATACCTTTTGACCTCATTCCAGCTTGGCTACTGATGACCCGGGGTTTTACTCGGTCTTCATGGCACGTGAGTCGAACTTCACCCCATCCGTCCGTTTCACCCGATCGCTGACCCCTTCGAGATCATTCAAGCGCACAGGCCTTGTTTTTCCCTCGCCTTTGTTCCTCGTCTCTTGGCTCTCCGTCGTGCTCCTCATCATTTCGTGAGCCTCAACTCTTCACGATTCGTTGACCAAGCAGAAGGAACATCAGGGGAATGAGAGGCAATCGCTTCTTCCCTTTGTCCGTTTCGATCGACCTCTTCTGCCTTCTCTCCTTCCTCCTTCTGCCGACATCCCAACCGGTCACTGTGCAAGCACACTCGATTGGGAAGCACCACCTCAACTATGCACGCTCATTTGTATCAGCCACTCCTTTCAGCCGGACAACGGGAACTCGAGTGAAGGGGAATGACTTCTCGACAGGGTCGACAGCAAAGAATACGGGACTATCGGAAATGTCAAGAAAACTCGCATCGAAGGCGGGGGACGAGGTGGAGACGAGGTTTGGGGTCGGTTTGCGGGTCGAGGTTTCGAATTCATCGACGACAACGACGAACGTATCCCTAAAGTCTGCTTCCACCAATCCGACTGCCGTCACTATCCGACCAAGTACACCTTCCCCTACCCCGTCAGTCCCGGTTAGAACCACCTCCTCTTCTCCTCTCCCCAAATCTCGCTCTACTTCCTCTTCGCCCTCTCCTTCACGCACAACCTCGGCCAGAACCGTGTCGACCACTAGTCGATCCCATTCTTCTGTTCCCTCTCGCTCATCGCCTTCGAATCAAGCTTCACTCTCAACTCTGGATAGGACGTCAAACGTGAAACAGCAAAGAACAACGACAAGTCGAGCTAGAAGTAGCTCAAATCGTCGTACGTCGATTACAACGTCGCTCAAGCTTACCAGGACGACGTCAACTCGAGGATATCCCGCCATGACGAGTTTGCGTCCAGGCAGAGCTTCCTCTCGAACCAGAACGAAACATCACAAGCCTGCCAAAACTCGCTCAACCCCCAATCGCTCGACGTCCCCAAAGTCAGAAACTGTTGCACCATCTCCGACGTCGTATGGCTCCGCTCCTCGGAAAGGCTGCGTCAACCCTCCCCAAACCTTCGAAGGCAGCGAAAAAGGTTTCTCGAATCTCTGTCGAATCAGGTACTGCGATGCGAAGCCTCGTAGGAACATGATCTGGAGTGGTCTCGACGGAGATGTCACGAGAGAAGAGATCGAAAGTGCCTTGGGAATGCTCGCCCAGCTCGAGCCGGTCTGGGAGAATTTTCAAGGAAATATCGTAAGTCTCGCAGCTCACTCCCTTCAGTATTGAACGCGACTGATGCTACAAACAATTAATATAGCTCGGTGATGGCGCGCTTGGTCAAGGGGCTTATTCAGCGTCGCTTCTGTTTGAGATTACGGGCGACATCCGAGCTCTCGACGTTGCAGTCCGTATCAGTGACAAGTGAGTTAGTTCCGCTGCATCCGATTCCTTAATACGACTACTGATTGCTGTTTGTACTAAGCATTCTCGCACTTCAAAATCAAAACACGAAACAGCCGATGAAGATCTGGACTGGTGAAATCGACAGTGTCTGGCCGACGACGCACAAGCGATCTCGCGACGGAGGACCCGAGTTGATCTACGCAGGCTGCGAACAAGGAGAGATCGGTGAGCTACTTTCTCGATTGTTCATCATAGTCTTCAGAATCTCAATATCCTCCCCGTCGTTTTCCAGTCGCAAACATGGTTAATTCCGCTCTAATGATCTTGAAAAGTCCTTGTCTCTGGAGGAAGGTACCGCCTGTGTTCGACGGTCCGACTGTTTTCAACGAGACAGCTACCTACTACGATCGAGCTTTGGCGTATATCGCTGCGGGAGACGAGTAAGTTCCACGAAGCGAGCTGCATTTGACACGACTGACTTTCGCTTTCGCTCGACAGCACTTACGACAATTACTTCTTCCGATTCTTCGACTCGGCTGGATCTATCATACAACCTGCAGACGAACGATGGTGGGCGACGGGAGACTCGAGAGGTAAGCATCGCTCGTTCTCTCTCCCCCTTTGAATTGAACGAGAACGAGCTGATTCGCTTGGTTCAAGCACCGGGAACTCTCATGCCCTGGAATCGGAGGATGCAGATCGTACATGGAGCTCTCAAGTTAGCGGCAGCTCACGAGACTCAAGCGGCTTTCGACTTGGACAAGACGAAATCGCTCGATGCCCTCGTTTCGCGAAACGTCCTCGATTTCCTCGGAGCTCTCAACCAGACGAGAGGAAAAGCGAAGGGATGGACATCTTTAACTGGGATTATTCGGCAGGCGAGGAGCATACGGAGGAATCGAAAGGAATTCACGCCCTCTACGACATCTTCGGTTCCTTTCTCGCCTGGCAACGTTCTTCGGCCACGAACTACATCTCGAACAGTTTCGGTCAAATCATGGCCAACACGTTCCAAACACAGATCTATCTCGGAAATGGATCTTTCTCCGGCCTCGTCACGGGTGAGTCAACGACGAAGGGACACATGATCGACAGTCTATGGGGACACTGGTCCTTCTACGGCTTCTTTCTCCCCGAGTGGTATTCGACGGTCGCTACGTCGAACGTTGAGCACGGATTCCAAGGAAGGACCTGGCTCGCTATCCCCCTTCGTGCGTCTTTCACTTCGTCACTGAGACTCTCTTGCGTCTCGACACTGACTCTACGTCATCTCCTTCTTCCAGTTTGGACTAAACATGCTCTTTTCGTCGATGATCTCACTTTCTGGACGGTACGTTCGACCTTGATCTCATTCAAGTCCCTGTGTACTGATTCCTGTTTCGCGAACGACGGCATGCAGGGTCGATACTCGTCGGGATACGGTTACGTTCTCGGAACTAACGGGAAAGCTTCGTCCTCCGTCGTTCAATGGGGTCAAGCCTCGATTCCTTCTTCTTCTCTCGCGGCTGTTTCGTTGGGGCTTTGCGGTATCATGTATCTCCTACTCTCTTAATACTGTTCTCTCCAGCTCCAGACTTCCCTTGCGTTCGATTCGCACAGCAGTGCTACATACTAAAATCGTTTACACCACCAGAGTATAGTCCGGCTGCTGCAGCGCTGATCCCAAGCAGCTGTGAGTCAGCCTGATCTGAGAGCGTGAGCAGCCTGCTCGCGACCTGCCAGGCAGAGCTGCAGCAGCCTGCTTCGAAAATTTCGATTTGCTGCTGGCAGCCTGCTCGTTTCGCTTCGTCAGGCTGCAGCCAAGCTGACGGTCACTCTGCTCGCAACCTGCTCTCCCAAGTATGCAATTCATCTCTTCTCTCTTCAGGTATCTTCACAGGAGTCTTGCGCTGAAAAGCTGGAGAGCTCTCGAGCGGAACTGAAGGAGAGAAACCGCGAAAACCCCGTTTTTGTTGCCAGAACAAGCCCTTAACGCATTCGACCAAAATCTTTCGACGATCCAACACCACGACTAACTCCCTGCGTCGCTGCTCTAAGCTCCTGTAGCTTCAAAGTCGGTCTCACGACTCGAGAGCCCCTCCTCGGCATCGGTTTCTCGTCCACCTCTTCTTCTTCGCCCTCTGACGCATCCGCTTGCGCTCCCTCTTCGAAAACCTCTGACAGGATCGATGTCCCCTTGACTTTGCTTCCCCGTTTGCCGAAAAGAAGTATTCAGGAGTGTTTCAGGATTTGAGTCGAACATTCTGTGGTCGGAATCTTATCGAGAAGCATCCTACCGGACGTTGCTACGTTGGTCAGTCGAGTTCCAATCAGTAAGAACAATAACGAGATACTCACCGCCCTTCTGTCGCTGAGCTTCCCCGAAATCGACGTTTCCTGAAGAATCCTTGTGAAAGATCGTCTCCTTCAGCGATGTTCAACGCTTGCTGGACCTGGCTCCTACCTCCCGGTTCTCCTTCCGAGTCTTATCTGAATTAGCAAGTGTCGACTAATCAGCAGCTAGCGAAGGAACTCGATAGAGTCGCAAAAACGTACTTACTTGGCCATTCCTCTCTTGCTGCTTCTCCCTGATCTGTTTCTGGTCTGTACCGGTTCTCTCTTGTCCTCATATAGTTTATCTACCTCTGGAACGGGTCAACCCATCTTCTCCATTGATCTGAAGAGCTCCATTCGATCCTCAGCCTCGCGATGTAACTTTCGCATCTACAACGGCCGCGTCTGTGGACTGAGCTTCGGTTCAGCTGAGCTACCCATATGTAACGAATCAAGGACAGAGAACGAACACGAACCACCTCTCTCAGCAGCGTGAGAGAGAGAGCAATAGAAATCCCGAGAAGCGGAGCCGAAGCGGAGAGGTCGAAAGAGCGCGCGCTGGCGTCCGTATCTTCATTGAGCCTGAATGAATTAGAGGGTAAGGCTGTAGGTGTATCGCGAGCAATGTGAAGAGAGGAGAGGGAAAGGCTTCATCTCCTCTCTCTCGTCCCATCTCCTTCCTACACCGAGCGATCGACTCGACAAAGACTCTGCCACGACTTCTTCCGACTCGACTGGAGCTGCGCCGTTCAGACCGACTGCCCGCGAGGCTCCTTCTTCCTTCATCGTCATTCGACTTCAACATCATCAACACAGTCCAATTCGACCAGGCGGATAACTAACCAGTCACGAAACACCTTCATCAGTCCTGACAGTTACTCGCACGAATTACGCAACTGCCAAACCAGTCGGGAAGCTTCTTTCGATCCTCATCTTTCGGTTCTTCAAAGGAGAGAGGGGGATCGCTCTCGGCTCTGCGTGGAACGCATTCGTCTCCTAGCCTCTATTCGGTTTGCCTTGAGGCTGATGGAAGGTTGGATGCGGAGTCGGGTGCTCCGAAGGAACTCGGTTAGTGACCTACCTCTTCACTCTCTTCTCCCTCTCTCGATTGACGAAGAATCTGACTCTCCGATGTGTATGTTTGTACAGTGTATTCTGTATTCAACGATCTTCCAACCCGATCTTCGCTCCTATTTCTCGCTTATTTCTGGTTTGTCGAAAAAAGGCCAAGTTCGTTCTCTCATGCGTTCTCGAATCGATATACTCTCAGCAAGATAGGACGTCATCAGGCAATGATGGAGTAGCTCGTCAATGGTAATGAGGAAGGAGGCCGAGGAGGAGAAGGACTCCGAGATCCCTTCGGTTATTGTTTTCTGTCTTGCAACAAGTTTCATCTCATTTTCTCTGCTCTATGGCATCATGGGATACAGCTAGGCAGTACTGAAGGATGCTCGCGAATGAATGGCAAGCCCGCGAGCGAATCGCGAAGCAGCGCTGCTGCAGCCTGACCGAGGGAGCTGAGCAGGCTGCCAGCAGGCTGACGAGCAGGCTGGACTCAGTCTGCCGGGCAGGCTGCTAGGAGCCTGTGCTCGCGTGGAATCTTGCTGCCAGTAGCCTGCCTACTGATCAGCCTGCTGGCAGCCTGCTCACCCACGCGGGAGCAGCCTGACCATACTCTGGTGGTGTACTGCGCCGTATAGTTTGCGCAGAACCCTCACTTTCGGTCGAGGCGATTATTGCAGCGGCTAAACGAGATCGGGCTCGACTCAGCCCCAGTTATTTCGCAGCACAGAATCAGCGGTTCAACGTAGGAATCGCAGATGTCAAGCAGCGCGTGGAGGACGAGAGAGGGAAGCTCGTAACAGTTCTGGCGAAGCATCAAGGGCGTTCTCACCCTGCCGCTTCCCTCTCGAAATCTGTCACTCTCCTCCCCTCCCGTCATCGTCAACTATACTTCCCTGAGCTCGAGCACTCGTTGTGATTTGGATTGTATCTCGTCTTTCTGTTTTTTCCTTTTCTGGTCCTTACCTCATTCGGAGAGCGTCGTGAGTGTTGTAGTTCTTGCCTCTCTGATCTCGTAGTGGTCGTTAGGATCGAGGGGCGAACAAAGGTTGATTCGATCGAGGTTCGGCGATTATGTCGACTGCAGTGTGAGCGGAGAACAAAGCTTGATTTTCGCACTCATTGCGGAATCGTAGCATCGAAGAAAGATGGCCTCGTCAGATTTGGTGAGATTTATGGAATTTCTGCCAGAGAAGGAGGAGAGTCAGATGAGACGGTTCGAAGAATTCGACGTCCCTGCGATTTTTTAGTGCCTCATGTTCGACTCACGGATCTCTGCCTCTTCTTTCTTCAACTCTCAACTCTACACAACTCGCACCCACCCGTGATCCAACTCGAATACTCTCACCTGATTACACTCATCTCTACTTAGCGCTCGAGGGCCGCCCCTCTTCCTCCCTCTACTGTTCTCGCACCTCTCCAGTCTCGGACCCCTTCTCCCTCCCTCCTCCCTCGATAATGACTGTCAAGAAGGCTTGGGAGTCAATCCTCGTAGCAGGCTGCGCCCGCTTCTCCAACTCTCTCGCCCTCGTTCTCTGGCAAGCACGTCGAGGAGGGTCCTTCCGCACAGATGCCCAGGCGCCTCCTCCCCCTCCTCCTCCTCCCCCTCAAGACGTCCCCTTCCACTTCTGCGATGAAGTAAGCCCCTACCTCTTACCGATCCAAAAGGAGATGCAACAGAATCCGGTGACCCGAACTCTCGCGCCAAACGAATTCCGTAAACTTCTCCAACTCAGGGTGGAACTGAAAGTATGGGAGACGATGAAGGAGAGGGAGCTGTTGGCACCTAACTCATGCCATACTTGGTTGATGGATGGGAAATGTAGAGTCGAGTACAAGAAGGGAACCGTTGAGAAACGTTTGGCGACAGTCTTTGAAAAGGAGTCGGCAAGTGAGGCAAAGATGACGAAAAAACAAAACGAGAAGATCCGAAAGCAGAAGAGGAATCGGGAAAGGAATGCGAGGAGAAGAGTCAAAGAACGGAGCGAAAGAATGGGAGGGAAAGGGAAGAATTCGAATGAGGGTGAGGGGAAAGGAGGTGAATCGGATGGAGGACCGAAGGAAAGATCCGGGGGAGGAGCCGGTCAGAACATTGAAGAACGTGAAGGCGAAGTCGTTGCTGACGAGAGTGGGAAGGGAAAGGGAAAGGGGAAGGGAAAGGAGAAGAAAGTGGAAATTTCGACGGCCAGTGAGTTTTGTCTTCCGACTCAATCGATTCCTCATGTACTCGGTCCTCATTCATGCGCGAACGTATTAGATGCCAAAGCTTCAATCTCGGAAGCCGATCTCGCCTTTCCGATTGATCCAGCTACATTCCTTTTTGTGAGTCTCGGTCTCTCTAGTCCAACACTCGCTAGAGACTGACCATCTCCTTCTCGCATTCCAGCATTCCAACCTCGTCGATGGAACTCGCCGATCAAGCCCTGATCCTTCCAGAGTTCGTCTAATCGTTCCTCGGCAAGAAGCCGAATCTCTCCTCGATCTCGCTGCGACCCTCAACACGACTGCCGAAGAACACAGGAACGCTCGTGGGAAGAATTACGAACAACTCGAATCCGTTCACTATGGAGGTGGAGCTGAAGCTGACCCGACCAAATTCCCTCATTCAAAGATGCAAACGATCTCCTGCCTCGTTGACTCTGATCAATTCGCGACCGCAAACTTCGACAACTTTGGTTGGGCACTCAGCAGCGTACAGATGGGCCGACAGAACTACGAAGCTCACCAGATCCCTTCAACTCCCAACTCTCCTCAACACCTCGACCTCCCCACGAACCCTAAGCAACCCGTCCCTTGCTACCGACTCGTCGAGTACAGTTCGCTCATCGGTGCCGTTTTCCGCTCCAATACCCAAGAAGGAATCGCCGGAACGATCGTTCTCAACGGAAACGACTACTCCCCGGGAGGCGCTCGAATTACTCTCGCCAAACTGAATCACGAGGACCATCGACCGCTCATCGAGTTCATCAGCGATATGGATTCGTATCGAAAAGCTCTCGCGGAGGAGAATGAGGAAGATTTGCGGAAACTCGAATCCAAGTTCAAGTCTCTTCTCGCAGGACTACCGCCGTCGAAGTTCATCGAGGAACTCACTCTCGCCGAATTCTACAAACTTCAGCGAGTTACGCAGGGACTCTTCGACGAAAACGGATTCGACAAGGACTCACTCTCGCAAGCTCAGAAGGACTCGATCAAGAGTGAGGTCGCTTCACGACGATCAGCTGAGAAGTCTCTCCTCGCTCAACAAATCGCTCAAGTAAACGAAAGTCGCCCGAATCCACGTAATCAACTCCAGCCTCATAACTTCCGACAGCTTCCTCGTTCCGTTTGGCCGAAAACGAGCGCACGTCAAGCAGGAGGAGGAGGAGGAGGAGGAGGACGAGACATCTCGAAAGAAGCTGGAGGAGGAGGAGCCGTGAGTCCCGGAGAGCGCGAAGGAGTCATGTCGGAGGGAGAGAAAGGAGAGGTATCTGGTCAAGAAGGGGGAGCTTCCGAAGATCGAGGACGAGAAGGAGGATCAGGTCATGCAGAGGGAGGAGCAGTCAGAATGGAGGAGGAAGGAGGAGGAGTAGATATCGAAGTCGATGTCGAGGGAGGTTCAGCGAGAGGAGGTGAAGACGAAGAAGACGTGAACCGCAAAGGAGGAGGAATCCGAGCAGCTCCTTTATCGTACAAGGGGAAGCAGCTACCCTTTCAACGAAAGGATCTTCCGGACCTTCACGAACAAATCCAACAGGCGAAGAATCGAGTCACCCTTGCTGAAGATCTACCGACCGAGAAACCCGATCCGCCTCTGAGCTCGGAAAAGCCTAAAGATTTCGAAGACGCCAAACCTCGTTTCATCACCGTCGAACGTCGTCTCGATGAAGGAATTCGAAAATTGAGATTGAAGGATGTTGAAGAAAAGGATTGGTTACGTGCGTTCCTTTCGACTCTTTCTCCTCTCGACTCTTATTTTCCGACTGACTCCCCTTATCGTCAATCTTGTAGCCGTTCAATTTGCGACTGCCATGTTCGAACTACATCAAGGAATCACGATTGCCGGTGCGAAAGAGCTCGAGGCCGCTCATCGAGCTTTCTTCTCCGCTCTCGATCTGCTTCTTTCGCAGGTAAGCCTCTCTCTTTTTTCCTCTTCGTCTCTGCTTGGCCCGGTAATGGAAGTTTCGATCACCTGTCATAGAACCCTCTCGGATTTCTCTCTTTCAAAATGGGTGAGCGAGATCTGGCGAGCAGCTACCAGACGGTCGCTCGAGAACGAACCTACGCCGGTGGAGCGAAGAAGCAGGCTGGAGACGAAACGGTGAGCTCTCTCATGGTCAATCAAACCTCACTCTTGCGCTCATCGTGTCCCGTTTATTTCATCCAGGAGTGGAAGGAGCACGCTCGAAACGCCGTAAAACTGGATCAAACCCGCACGGGAGAAGTCTATAGCGCTCCTGACGTTCAAGCAAGACTTCATCTATCGTTATCGTCGACCGCAACGGCAACCATGAACTACTACAACGCCAAGACGGGAGACGGCCGTCAACCTACGACAGAGCTCGTCACATCGCTCCTCTCCTCCCCCGATGCGGTTCTCGAAAGAATCGAATCTCTTCTCCCCACTCTCTCCTCGAGATTCACTCTCGCCTCGATTCAAGCTACAGTACCGCGACCTTCCGAAGCTGTCTCTCGATTATGGAACCGACTCGTCGCTGACAAAACCAAGAGCAAGACTCTCGTCGACGAGGTGGTTCGTTTCGTTCTTTCGACTTCAATACCGAGTTTGGACGATCCGAAGTTGGAGGAGCCCGATCTTGACGCTCACGGTCGACTCGACCTTCCACTTCTTCCTCTCCATCTCGAATCCCTCATTCGACAACTCTTCGAATCGATCTGCGCTAAGCCTCAATCAGTCAACGATGAAATTCTGGGAGTCAAACAGGACGAGATCGATCAAGCCGCCCACTCTCTCATTTCCGTCATTCGATATCTCTCCTTCCTTCTCCCTCGCCTTCTAGTTCACTTCATCGCGGAAGCTCTTCGGCGCGACCACCGCCTCGATCCACGTAGCAGCGGAAGGACTCGCGAGGCACCTCCAGCTCCAGTCATGTCAGAAGTGATGGAGAAGTTCAAGGTATCGACGGAACGACCCATCAAAGAGTATCTCACGAGTTATCATCGGGAGAAAGTTTTGCAAGTTTCGGTTCGAGCATTCCAGTTATCGGCGCTTACAGCTGCTGGTACTCTCAAGCACGTTCGTCTTTTCTCGTTACTCTCTCGGAACATAATCTTGGTATACTGAGACCGTCACCTCATCCTCCACAGAAATTCGAACCGAAATGTTTCGATTTCAGCCACGGGACAGCCTACTTCTATTCCGCGGGTGCAAGAGAAAAGACCGTCGGAGATAGCCGAATTCTTCCTCCTCCGCTCCTCATTGCTCTGCAGAATCTCTACAAAAATGAGGTCGAAATTATGAAAAGAATCGATGCCGTTCGACACTCGGGAGGAAAACGACAAGATCTCGCCGACGTCGGACCTGAAGGAGGAGAAGAGTTGAAAGAGAATCCGGCTCTGGAGGAGGGAATGGAGATCGAGGGAGGAGAGAGAGTAAACGACGTTCCGCATGATTCGAAGAAGGAGGAGGAGGGAACGAAACCGAACTATCGTCACGATTACGCCGCAACCTTCATGGACGGACTCGATCGGAAGACTCGAAAGTCGAAAGACCTCAAGAAGTTGAAAAATGGGAAAAGGACAACTCGAGGAGAACGAAATGCCGACTTCCCTCATCTCAGATCTCTTTCCACCGACTCTCAAGCCGCCCAATCTCCCGCTCAAGATCCTTCTCCCGACAACCCCGCTTCCGACCCTCATGAACAAGAACCCCTCATCGATTCAACAACCGATTCAAGCCGTCGGTTCCGCGGAAGGCAGATCAATGGAATGCATCGACTTCTTCCAGCGGAACGAGTTGCCTCAATCCGTCTGTCGTATCCGAATCTGCAGTTCTCCGAAGCCCTCGCGTCGTCGTCGTTCTTCGATCTCGCCAAGGATCAACCGAACGAAGGTTGGGTCAAGTTCGTTCTGAACGAGAAAAGGGTCCTCAAGGTTTGCGACTCAGTCCGTCTCGTTTTCGAAGCGGTCATCAGTGGCACCTCGAAATCGGATCGAATGGAAACCCTCGTTCGTCTTCGTCATGAAATCCTCAACTTGCTCTTTAAAGTCGATCAATCGGGTACTCTCATCCCTTGGATGTACACCGTGACTCCTTGGTCGCTCAACATCGTTTATCGAGACCCTCGCTATCCGGAGAAACTCCCTGGTCAGTGTCCAGCTTTCTTTCGTCGATACGGTTTGAGCCCAGATTGACGAGTTTGTCAGTGTCGCCCTCGAGCAGGTGGAAACTTCAAAACCTTCGTTGAGTCGACTCTCGGTACTCAGGTCACGACTTACTACTATTTCCTCCGTTCCGATCGCGTCGAAGAGATGGTCAAGAAATCGGGACTTCGTCGAAAGGATCAAGTTGTCTCGAAGAAATGGCCCAACCTTAAACTCTCGTTCACTTTTCAACCTCAGGCAGTTGCTCCGATTCTCACTCGAAGGGAGGGGACGTCCTCGTTCGATTGGTCTGCAGCTCACAAGAAGCATCCCTCTCCTGTTCCGTTCTCGAAGAAACGCGCGATCAAGCCCTTCCTCGTCAACCTCAAGTATTACGATCCCGATTCGAATATCAACGAGCTCTGGAGTCTCAAGTCAATGAACCCCGACGAGCAAGCTCAGTTCAAGGAGAAACTCGCCTACGGAACCGAACGCTTCAAATGGGAGATGAGCGACGCCGCCGCTGCGAGTCCGAACGTCATCACTTGGTACGCTGCGAATGACCGAGGGATCGTTTGTCCTGAAGCGCTCGCGTGGTACTCTCCGACGACGCTACAAGCTCTCTTCGACCTATGGACTCGAGATCGACACGTTGCTGAAACTCGAACTCGCTCAAAGACCGAAGCTCACTTGGGGGATTTGAATGGTACTCGAGAACGCGACGAGTTCTTCCGTGAGTCATCATCATCTTCTTCTTCCGTTCATTTTGCGAGTTCGACAATGTTGGCTAATCAAAAATCTTCGCTCGTCTAGGTGATCTGACGGCTGGTGAGCTCGTCGTTATCACTCTGTACTCTCTCTCCTCTAGAAGAAGGAACTGACGTTGTACCTCTTCTTCTTTCTTTCGGGCGCTAGATCCAGTTCTCGAAAATGAACAAGTTGGAGGTGAGCTCTCCCTTTCGTCGATAGCTCTCACTGAGGCAATAGCTGATAGACGAACATCCAATCGGATAGCTCGAAAAAACATCGAGAAACACAACGCTCGAAACGACAACAACCAGCAAATCCCTCCGTCCTTCATTCGCTCGACTACTCGAGAAACCTTCACCCATCAACGTTCTCGAATTGAAAAGAGTTCAGTCGCAAAGGATGTCGCCATTCAGTTGAACTCGATTTGCCCTCCTCGTCGATCGGACAAGAAGACTTACCGAATCGTCGTTATCGATGGAGCGGAAGATTTACCGCAATCGAGAGGTCGTCGAGGACCTAGGAAGGACTCAGCTTATATGGATACTCTACTCGAGTGTATGAGCTCCCGTGAAGACATTGAACTTGTGTACTTCCGAGTTCACGAGCATTTCACTTCCCAAACCTGCTGCTTCTGCGAGTCGCCGTAGTAAGTCTCCCTGTCCCTCTCTCTCTCGCTCTACCCCATCCGTTCCTCGATTGTTCAGTTCCATAGCTGACGCTCGAATCTGCTTGTTCGCAGCATTTTCCACCCCGAAGATATCAACACCGGTGAAGAGATCAGTCGAATCTCCTGCTGCGCCGACTGCGTCAAGATCTTCCATCGGGACGAAGGTTCGGCTCGACTACTTCTCCTCGGTGCAATCCTCGGTGCTCGAACGGGAGTTCACCCGTTCTCACCAAACGACGAGCATTTCACCATCAAGCGACCGATGTAACAACGACGAGACTCGAAGTACCTTCGCCCTCGCGGTACCGAACGAGCCAAGCTGCTTCGACACGCAGCAAAGATTTGGCTACTCAAGCAAGATCGAGCGTTCGAACTAGCTCGTCGAAGTCAAGAAATCGACGAGATGGCGGAACAAGGCAGTTTGGAGGAGGAAATCAAGCGACTGAAGGAGGAGTTGGACGCGGACTTGGAGTTGGGAGATCCTGAGGATTGGGTGTTGAGTCTGCCAAAGGGGAAGAAGGTAGAAGTCATCGACGAGTGAGTTTCTTTCGCGTTTCGAAATTTCTCACGACCGAGAAATTGACTTTGTCTCGCTGTTCTCGCTCTCGTCGTCAGAACGCTGGTCGAATCAAGGAGCGACGTACCTCCTGCTATGCTGGAGTCAGTCGAAGCGAAACTAGCTCAAGATGGATGGTTGATACCTTAGTAGGAAGTTTTCAGAAATGTTTGTTTCCCTTCTTTTCCTTCGGTCAAGCTCTCATTCTCGAGAATACGATAGAAGCGAGAGCAAGATCACAAACGGATGAGAGAACACCTGAAAAGATTCGCGAAAGTCAATCTCGCTTGACATTTCGCGCTTTCGAACTGATCTCCCTTTTCCCTTCCTCCCGCCTCACCGTCTTCGTCTCCGGCCAGCTCGCTCGTAACTGTCAGGAGAACATGAATCTCGCTCAAGCTCGCTCAATTCTCGCCAAAGACTACAACTTTGCAATCACGAAGAACGAAGGCCTCGTCAATTCGCTCTCGATTTTCACTTGGAACCTCGCTTCTGACCCTGGTGAGCCTTCCATCCTCGATCCCTAGGAACTTCTGCTAACGGTGTTGGAGGTTTCGCAGTTCCGGAGGGCGAGGAGAAGAAGAAATCGAGTCAAGTTCGATACTTTGAGAATTTGGGAGTGTACCTGATCTCGATGGAGACCAAACTCTCCTCGGAGAAACAACTAGAGAGCTTTGACATTGTGAGTACTAGCCGCTTGTCAAGTCCGCGAGAATGGGGAGAACTGAGAGCTTCGAGTTTAGATGGATCGCCCTCAGGGTTTTGATCTCGGAAGGATGTTGGTTGACGGGGGTATTCACGAAGCAGTGGGTAAGTCTGTGATCGTCTGTTGGACACGATGGAAGAGCGGGAACACGGTGACTGATGTTGTACTCGAACAGAAACCTTACGAAATTCGGAAAATTTTCAGAAAAAGGTGAAACTTTCACAGATCCCCGGAATCGGTTCGTTCGCTTCTCGCTCGCAGGATCCTGTTTGAGTTTGCCCTGACTCGATAGCGCTTTTCGCTGAATCGTTAGATCGTGATTTGGTCGGGAAACTGCTTGGAGTTGGAATCACGACTCCCGAACAGCTCAAGTTCGATTTGGAGAAAGACTCCGAGGATCGCGTCTGGAAACATGAACATCAAGTCGACGAAGATTCTCAACTCGCGTTCTTGACGTCGGGACTTAGCATTGAGTCGTGAGTTTGACGATTTTCTCGGATATTTCGCGAGAAACTAATTTTGCTCGATTCACCAGATCAATCGATGCAGAAGGGAGCAATCTATTCCTCAACATTCTTCGACTGTACTTCAGTAGAGATGGTCCTCAAGGAGTCGAAGGGGTCATCTCGGTGGAGCAAACCGGACCGTACGTCGATAACCTGATTTCGCTCGAATTCTTGCCTTTCTATTCTCGAAGACTGAACTGACAGTTTCACTGTGTGCTCTCTCTAGCATTGGACGTGGTCGTCTTGTTAATGGCGGTATCAAACTCATCATGTCGAAGGAAGAATGGGCGGAAGAGGAGACGGATCACTTAGTCAAATGGTTGGAAGTTGATCGATGTGAGCCTCCCCTTCTCTCCTTACTATGTTTGGGTAGAAGCTACAGAGCATAATGCTAACACTCCGGTCAACATTAGCGAATGCTACGACGGCAACGAAGGCTCAACCGGGCTACCTACCGAAACCACTCGTCTCTAAGATTCTCGTCTCGAAGGGAATCCAAGCTACCGATCACTCGGCCCTCCCTGTCAAGTCTTCGACTCTTGACGGACTCGTCTACATTCAAGGAATCCATACTTTCGAGGTCAAAAACTATTCGGTGACTTTCTACCTCGCGAACTCGAAAAACCTCATTGCTACTCGTTTGATCACCCGCTCTTCGACGACTTACGTGGAATCACTCTGCGAAGTTGCACATGAACGGTACGTTGTCCTCCTCGTACGCGTTGGAAGTCTAAACGCGTAAAGTTTTTGACAAAATTTGGCTCTTCCTCGACAGAAACCTCGTCATCCACCCATCAGGAATCTACACAAAGCAGGATTGGCTCAGTGGAGGATCACCTCTGAGTGTAGTCGAGGAGAAGGAGGTGTTTGAGAAGTATCTCCAACGCCGTTTCGTTCGTAAGTGATTTCCGCGCAAACGTTTCTCCTCGGATCGTCAAATTGACTCGTCTTGCGTTCTCAGCCGCGATCAGCAGAAACTCCGACATTGGCGTCGACTACCTCCCTTGGAGTGGGGCTACCGCCGAGGAGATTGAAGAGAAGAAGGCAGCGTCGTCGACGAAGGAGAAAGGAAAGAAGCAATCGAAAACGGTGTCGAAAGGAAGGGGGAAAGGAGAGGGGAAGGGGAAGGGGAAAGGGAAAGAATCCGGACAAGGAGAAGGAGAGGTAGAGAGCAAAGTAAAGGCGAAGGGGAAAGGAAAACGAAAAACGATTACGGATGACGAGGAGGAGGAAGAAGCACCGGCGAAGAAGAAAGGTCGAGCGAAGAAGGACTCGGGGTCGGGGTCGGGTGTAAAGAAGAGGTCCGTTGAGGAGGAGGAGGTCGTCTCAGTAGCTCTCACGACCAAACGACAGAAAACGAATGCGGCGAAGAAAGGGGAAAAGTGAACGTTTTGACTTGTTGGCTACAATTGCAACGCATGGCCATGAGCTACACAAGGAGGATAGAGAGCTTCCTGAGAGATCGTCGAGAGAGCGTTCTTGAGAGAAGACGAAGAGATGAAGAGAAAGGAGACTTGTTCTCATCGAAAACGAAGGAAAACGAAACCGAGCTCATTTCTTCGCAGATCGGAGAACGGTATCGAGTTCGAGGGGAGATGAGGGCGATATATCGAGGTAGAAGTCGTTACGAAAGTGGAGAACTATGGGAGAGGTTGGGGAAGAGTCGCCAAGTCGAAGGGAAGGAAGTTCTTTTGACCCAAGTCGATGACCGGAACGAGAAAGCCTTTGATCCCATCCCTTGAACCGCTTATACGTTAGGTCGAGGAAGAGAGCTAGAGCTGAGATCTGGTTCGAGTGGGTAGGCGAGGGGGAGAAACTGGAGAGGGGAGTGAGCGAAGCGATCTGAACGACATGAATTCGAGGCGGTGTCAAAGGGTGAAGCCTAGCCGATTCGAGCGGTGTCGACTTCGAGTCCATAGTATTCGCTTGTACGAGCTCCCCGTAGTAGGGTTAACGAGATTGGAAGAGCAGAAGGAGAGGAGGACGAGGCCAAAGTTCGTTGGGGGGAAAAGAGGCTGTGAATATCGCGTGACGAACGAGGACAGTGCGTTGGAACCTCGTGGAAGGTCGACGAACGTTCGGGTGGGGAGAAGTACGGCGAAAGTCGGGCTGGGGACAAAGGGAGGGCTATAAAACGGGAGAGGAAAGCGATTTCACCTCTTTCTTTCCTTTCCATCACTTCTTCCCCCTTCCCTTTCTCTCTCTCTCTCCTTCCACACCAACCGAGAGTAGTTGGACCCTCACTCGATGATGAGTGACTTCAACACTCTCACGTTCACTCCTCAAGGGATCGGAGGGAAACCAAAGTGAGTTTCCCGTTCTCTCTCTAACTTTCGTCGGCTTCGCCTTCGAGGATGACAAGCAGTGGCTGACATCGATGATTCTGATAGAGATTCGCCGCTCTCAGCTTCACACCTACAATTTCAACTGTCAGGCTACTACTCCCGACACCTCAATCTTTCAACTTTTCGTGAGTCTGTATCATCGCTTACTCCTTTCTTCGCTCGAGAGGCTCATCATAAGATCTCCCTCGAATGCGTTGGTAGCCTCTAGTCTGTTCTGGGATGCCGATTCGGAACCCGTCGACGTTGACGAGGAATTGAAATCAGTAAGCTTCCCTTGTCTCTCGCCGCGTGAGACCCTCGCTGACGGTGTGATTGGGCTTCGAGTCTCGCAGTTTGATTGATTGTCATGTTTCGGACGAGTTTACGTGCCGGAAGGTCGCCCTTGCTTTTAGCCCTGCTGCTTTTAGTTGACCATACGATAGTTTCTGAAATTGTATAAGTCACAAGCCACGCCCATTCAAAACTTGACGAAGTTTCGTTCGCACGGCTCTCTTCACTCGGATCTCCCCTAAACCGAAAACTTGTCTGCGATAGGAAAGCGAGAGCTTGCGCAAGACGCTTTCCGAGTCGAACGTCCAACCCAGTTGCGAAAAGCTCGCCGAAAAAGGTTGGCCCATTATTCTCGTGATTATTGATGGCGTGCAGAGCCGACCCACCGAGCGTACAATTCTTTACGGAACAGTACACTCATTCTCAGCTCACAATTTCGAAGAAACGACTCTGGCGACTTCGACTTCCAACTCAGAGCGTGAATCACAAACGTTGACTCTTCACTCCACGACACGACGAACCTCTTACTTACTTACATCTGAGCTACTGAATGGCTACCAGAGTTCGACGACTCTCACTCCCTACCTCTGTCCTCCCCAAATTGTCCCGAAAACTTTCATCTTCAAACCTCACTTCAAAGACAATCCTCGACCTAATCCAGCACTTACGCACTCTTTACGTCGCCCCAAGTCAAGACTCAGATCTCGCTCATCCGACTGAAGAAACCGCTCGACAAGCCCAGTTCTCGAGTGAAGTCGAAGAAGATGATTCTGTCGACCCCTTACTCCATCAGGATCAGTTCGAGAGGTCGTGGGCAGTGAATTGGTTGAACTTGGTGGTGAAACGTGGCGAGGAATGGATTGAAGAAGCGGAAGAGCTCGGCGATGAAGGAGAGAAGGACTTGAGAATGGAAATCGTCGACGAGGCAGCAGCACTCGTCTCTCATTTGACTGCGACTTCTGGTCAGTTCCAAATCCGTCTCTGTGAAAGTCACACACGAGGAGCTAACCACGCACAATTCTCGGTTCGCAGAGGGAGGAGCGATTTTACGACCTCTGCTCCTTCCAACTTGTCTTGCCGACTCTGATCCTCAAACCGAACCCCTCATGATCACTCTCAACGATGCTCTTCCATCTCACCTCGACCCGACCTCCGTGGGACTCCAGTCCTGGGGAAGTTCAATCATTCTCGCTCGAATGATCGCCCTCGATCCCGTCAAGTTTGGAGTTGGTATCCCAGATCAGCGCGTACTCGAACTTGGTGCCGGAACTGGATTATTGAGTCTCGTCTGGAAAGGAATGAGTGAGCGTATGGGGATTCCTTCGGAGGTTTTCGCGACGGATTATCACGATGGAGTTTTGGAAAACCTTCAAAAGAACGTCGTCAGCAACTCGGCCGCAGTTTCTCCCGCTCAATCTCCTCTCGTATCACCTTCTCTGAAACCCATCAACCCGAAATCTTCATCCTTGTCATCGCCTTCGGTCCCCGGTACACCCCATTCGAATCCTTCCCCTTCCTCTTCCGCTACTTCGTCCTCCTCTTCATCCCTCCCCGTCCAGACTCACAAGCTCGATTGGTCTGCCGTACACTCCTCGCGGGCCTTCTCTGCCGCTTCAAACCCTCGCAATCCAATCCCTACGATCATGCCCCCTCCTTTCGACAAACCGTTCCATACCTTGATCGCCGCCGACGTTGTCTACGGTCCCACCCATGCGATCTGGCTCAAATCTTGCGTCGAGCAATTCCTCATCACTCCTGACAACGCCGAATCTCAAGCTCAATTACCTCAAGGCATCGCGAATCTCTCGTTGAACGAATCCGCGATCCCCCTTCCTCTTCCTTCTCGTCCCTCCCTTCACTCGACGGATACTTCGACGAACGACGAATTGTCGACTGCATCTCATGTCGTAACTACGACCGCAAGCGGAACCGAATCGCCCGTCTCTGGTCCAGCCTTCCACCTCATCGTTCCTCTCCGACCGACCCACGCTGAGGCAATCGCGTCGATTACGAAAGTCTTCCCTTCGAAAGAGTCACTCTCGGAAAGAAAAGAAGGCGAAGGATGGAGGGTTGCGATTCAATGTGTTACCGAGATCGAAAGGGTGAAAGGAGTCGGAAGAGCTGACGAAGGGAGTTACAAACTGTTCAGGGTTGGATGGTGTTAGCTAGCTAGCTTAGGTGTTGCTTCTCTGTATTTGTCGCACTCTCTTATTTGTTGTAGCATTGCTGTTTGTCGGGAATACGGAATAGACTAGACTCTTAATCTCTCAAGTTACTGATATTGTTTCAAATTCCGTCGCTTATTCGTTCCACTGTCATGTATGTACAAGAGAGCTGCGAAAGAAGGGCAACGAGATGAGTTTCGAAGCGAATTCGATTATGCAGTCGTTTCAAACTTACATCTTTCGTTGATCATGATTGGGCTGTCCGTGATTGCGCAAGTCCAGCCTGTTGTTCTGCAGCTCTTCTCTCCATCATGTCCTGTCTCAATTGGAGTACTCGACGCTTGTTAAAGTAATCGACCTATTCCGAAAGTGCGAAAACCAGTCCATCATATTAGCGCTCGCCCTCCTTAGCTCGAAAGAAAGTCCCAAAGCTGTATCCTTCTCCGCACATCCACCCGAGTGCCGTAGTTCCGAGTTCTCGCGACTGTCTACTTCTTCATCATTTCCGATTTCGAGTGAAGCGAGATACTCACCCAACTAGCTGCACACTTGTCTCTGTAGGTACCATCTTCTTGCTTGCACTTGTCCCCTTCCTGTCCTGGTACTGAGACTCCGGATTTGTCGAGACAGCCGAAGTAGAGATCTCGAGAATCCCAGCACGCTTTACGTTCGGATCGAGAGGGGGCGGCAGAGTCGTTCGTAGACTCGGAGGTAGACGTTGACGTAGAAGACGAGAACCAGCCCATTGACGAGAAAGGTGAGTGGCAGAGCGCAGAGAGTTTCAAGATCGAAGTTTCGAGTGTGTCGCAGACTCCCTCTCATATTTTTTGGGACAGCTTACGTAGCTAGTCTCTCGAAATCGAAGTGAGAGATCAAGCGCGTTCGAGGCCGAGTCGGCGAAGCGAGCAGAATCATGTGCTGTCAAAGCTTCAAATTGACAACGACAAACTTCCTACGTCCCTGGCTCTTTTCCTCTAGTCTTTGACAGTTGACAGCGAAGAAGCTTTACCACTCATGACGGTATCCCTAGATCGCTTCGGGCCAGTGTTTCCCGTCCGCGTCGAAGGATTCCCATCTCTTCCCGCTGACGAGCCAACCCCTGAATGGTCCCGCTCGCACTGCCGCTTTTGCTTCTTGATAGTAGTTATGGCTCGGTGCGGCCGAAGTCGAGTGCTTTGACTGAAAGTAGGTGAGGTTTTCGCGAGGGCTTTCAGGAAGAAGAGATTGCTGAACTTCGAGATGTCGTTGAAAGAGGCTCAGCTTGCTCAGTCGCGACCTGTACTAGCACGTCAGCTACAGTCTCTGCGAGAGTGCGAATACTATCAGGAGGCGAGCATGACTTACCTTGCTTTCGCGCCGAGTGGTTGTTCACTTTTCCGCTTCGACGAGGCTCCCTGTCGAATACCGTTCGTGATGACCTCTGATCCTTCGTTCTCAGCCCAGGCAAGTGCTACAAACGTTACGCGCAAGGCTCAGCTGGGCAGACGACCGAGAGCGGAGTGAAACTATTGACGCACTGTCTGGACAACTGAGTACCTCTTCCTCCTTTACACCTGCGTTTCGTGCGACCGCTTCTCTGGAATGTCCGAACTCCATATTCTGTGACAACCCAATCCCAGGAACTTTGACTCGTTCATCTCGAGGTTCCTTACGTTCTTCCAATCTCCCTACAATCGCACGCCTGATCTCTTTCCCGATTTTCTCCACCTCTTCGTCACTTCCTTTCACTCCACTGATTGAAATGAAGTCCAACTTGACGTGTACGTCGAGAGTTGAGAGGAGACCTCCCTGAATTCCGAGGCGAGTCCACATCGCGAGTTTGTCGGAACATGAATGACTCGTTGTCGGTGGCGAGTCGGCACGACCAGGCTTTGTCCGAAGTGCGGAAATCGTTGCATAGGAGACTCGGCCGCGATGTACGAGCGGATCTGACTTCAGACTGGACCCCAGAGGTGGCGGAGTCGATGAGCGTGTCACAACGAGACCAAGAGTTGCTGCTTCACCCAGTGAAGGGTGAACTCTGTCGGTATCTGGAGGCTTTATTGCTTCTGTTTCTGGCGAGGATGAGGGTGCAGAAGGGAGTGTAAGTGCAGAAAGCGAAAGGGAATAAGTCGAAGCGTCTCCACCTGTTCCTCAAGCGCAATCCGCTCAGAGATCCGCTCAACGAAGTAACGTACATGAATAGGAGACTCACAGGGTAGTGTGCTGATCCACAGCCCGACGTTCCATTCTTGTTTCAACCTCCATGCTCCTTGCGTTCGTTCGAAAACCGTCGCTTCGGCTCCCTTGGCGGCGAGTTCGAGCTGTCGATAGAGCCACAACTTGAGACCCCTTCTCGCGATTACCTCCGCATGAGAATCGTGCAGTACGTCGCCGTGAAGAGGCAACTTTGAGTGAGGTAAAGCTTTCAATCCAGTTCTGTCACAGCGCAACTCGTCAATCGAGACTTTTCGCATATTAATACGATCAGACTGACCCTAATGATACACAGCGAGCTTCTGTAGAATCCCCTGTCGTTCGGTAGAGGCAGAAACCTGCGAGAACTGTCCAGGTCGGAATACCGTTTGTGCGAGGTCGAGGTTTGCCATTGAGGGGTAGAGAGGTGTATTGGCTGATTACTGCACGAGCTAGTATGTTGGCCAGATCATCGCGGGACATGCAAAGTGAGTGAAAGAAGCGAAACCAGGATCTTCTGATTCTCTCTCTCAACCACAACCCCCTTGTATCGTCAATCGTGCGCTCAAGCATGTCTAGTGAGTGACAAGGGTCTCTGGAGGTAAGCGCGCTTTTCCCCTTTGCCCTCGCGGCAGTAGTGTCTGAATTAGGTCCTTCATCAATCAACTCTAGATCTCTCTCGCCGTTTGCGCCGTCGGGAACGCGGAAACTGAGGGCGAACCATATCGAGGAACTCCGACTCTAGCGGGCTCGGACTATATCTTCGCCTGCTTGGGCTCTCATCAAGAGACGGAAAACTAGCGGTATCGTTCAAATTTGCTCTTGCTGCTGTTTCTACGGTTGGAGGTTGGGCTCGATGTGCCCTGAGCAAAGCCTACTCGAGTGGTGAGTTGGAAAAGGTTTTATCAGTATCGGTTCGGATCGAAATCGACAAGGAAAGCCTCCTTGCGAATGGACTTTTCGCGCTCCGACATCTTAGCCTCTCTGACAAGCCGGCCATTCTTGTCGCTCTGCTTCTCCTGGGATCTATGAGCTTCAGCTCCGCTTGCTACGCTTCGCCGCCGTATAATGCTCGATGCTGACCAGCTCCGGAATCAAGTCGTAAAGCTCGTCGCTTCTCTCCCTCCTGATGAGAACCCTTACCTCGCCATCTCGAATCACCTGAGAAGTCTCGTACTTCCGGGAGATGACTCACACGCTCGACGCCAACTGTATGCTTTGGCGGGAATCTTTGCCTTGTGAGTGGGTTTTCGTTAGCCAGGCCACTTTCAGTTGGGAAGATCTGTTACTGACTACTATTGCCGTCTCAGGATCGCAATTCTCGCGTTCCTCTCCCTCTGGATCCGTTGGAGGAAAGGAGTTTTGTGGTTTGTGCGGAGTAATTCGACTGGCATGTGGAGATTTCACTTTTCCGCCTCATGGGCCGTACCTGGTATTCTCTTCCTATGCCGTGAGCCCTCTCATCTCTGATTCTGACGATGAACTTCCTGATCTCAATCCGTTTGCACGCGAAATAGTCTCGCAAGTAGCGATGGAGTTCGAGCGGCAACAGTTGACCGAAGAAGGAAACGGAAGAGATTTCATGTACTGGTTGACATTACCTTGGTGAGTTTGCTGTCTACCCTAAACCCTGGTTCACCTGTCGAGGCCTATTTAAGTCAAACTGACTCATCGAGCAAGACAGGCTCGCCCTCGTTCATTCTGGCGTTATCTCGACGTGGGCAATTCTCTCCTCTCACGTCGCTCAACTGCAAGCTCGCGGAAAATGGACAAGTACGAGGTCTTCCCGCATCGTCAACGCCTGCGGAATCTTCCTCCTATCGGCATTTACGATTCTCTTCGTTCCGCCCGCTGTCCTCAGTGGTAAATCGTACGCCAGTCTCATTGGAAACCTCGACAACGTCAACACCCTCCTCTTGAGCCTGTCTCGTGAGTGGACTCGAGGACCACCCAATCTTTCTACTGCGGGCCCGACTCTCGAAAGCCTTAGACGATCCGCCGATGATCACTTTCGCTGTCTTCAAGTCACGTTCAGCATTTTCGCAGCCTCGAGCATCCTCCTCGCCATTGTCAGTTCATAGGGCTCCTCGCTTCTGTCTGGCGTGTTTCGTTCGCTGATTCCTTCTGTTGTACGGGACAGGTCATGTCAGTCGTGGCCTCTCAGTACCTCGTCAGTTTGCGGAAGGAGATCAAATCGATCGAGGCGTCCTTCTTGAGCACAGAATCCTCAGTATTCCGAACGACCGCTTCGCATTTCAAACTTCGGAGAGTGTGGAAGGTATAGCCGTTGATCTCCTTTTTGGGCATAGTCGTGGAAAACTGATCGTCCGTGAGTATGCGACAGACTATTCTCCTCTCCGTCGGATTCAACGTCATCATAGCGGTACTTCTCGCCATCAACTCCCTCATGATCGCCGTCGAACCCGAAAAACTCGCTCACAAGAAGCATTTGAGGATCGCAATCCTTCTCCCTTTTTACTCGGTTGGCTCTTTCGGGCTTCTTTCGGCGACAGTGCTCTTGCTACGAGCGATCGAGGCCCAACCGAGTGACGAAAGATTGATCAAGGCAGTGAGCGACGCGATGGACCGAGGTAGCGAGAAGCCAGGCGTAGGAAAGCTTCAGGAGTCAGAAGCTTCGACAATGGTCGGATCGACCATCAGCTCCAAAGAAGGGTTCGCGATGAAGGACTTCAGTAGGCGGTCCTCTTGCTTTGACCAGAAACCGAACTTGTCATCGAGGGTGTTGGTTGAGATCGAAGTTGTAATTGATGAGGAAAGAACCGCAAGGTCAAACTCTCGACTCGTCTGAGTTAGTGTACTGTTGTAATTGTTACACTCTGTTCTCCTACATCATCTAGTGCATTCCCTCGGCGTAAACTTGCCTGAAACTCTTCCTCTCGAACAAGTTTTCAGCCCACCTCTCCGTCTTTGCTCCAACTTTTTCTCCTTCTGGCAAGTTGACTTCGAGCTGCTTGAGTGCTTGCGAGAGTTCGGAAATCTTTGTGACTCCGGCTACGGCGAGGATTCGTGCAAACCAAGCTCCAACGTGTAAACTGTGTGAGCGCATCAGAGGTGCGTCAGGAAGCGAGTCATCATAGATGTAGAAGTCAATGAGGGACTGACTCTGCAAGCGAGATTTGGTCACCGAGAAGGTAGGGAGCCGTGTCTTCGAGTTTCTCTTCGAGGAGTGCGAGAGTCTTCGGAACTTGAGCCCACATCGCCTGAGAAGCTTGCTGCCAACTTGTCGAGTCGATCTTACCCTCGTACATCCCGATCAGAGAACCGTTCTCCTATGATCTCGAATACGTTTGTAAGCGAAGAAAACCTCGAGAGGTCTCGAACGAGGTCAGAGAACGCTTACCAAGATCTTCTTCTCGTAAAAAGCCTTCAACCTTTGATCCGAGTCTCCGACTTCTTTCGCATACCGTTCGAGCGCCTCTTGCCTCCCCTTTAAAAACCCGCCAACCAAACCCTTGAACTTCGCGTCCCTCTCTTGCTCGTTCCTGAACGAGAGGAGCAACTTGTTGGGATCGGGTGCTTCCTCCTTGTGCACGTGAGCGATCAACTCCTTCGAGTCGGCGGATCGTTGGACAGTCGCAGGAGAGAGAGCGGGAGCATGATGGGTACTCGAACGAGTAGAGGAAAGGTCGAGAAAGTCGCAGATGTCCTTTGTCCCGCTGAGCGCTCTGAACTTTGTCGGGATCGTGTCGTCGAGAGTGTGCTCATACGGTACGACGAGTACGGGGACTTGTCCAGTAGGGGAAACTGAATGAAGGAGCTATGTACAATCAGATTTCGCAGTCGGAATCTCGAAGCAAAGGAAGGGGACTCACGTTTCAAGAAAGCGGGTGAGAAGTTCTCTCCTTTGCCTACATTGTGTGATCGAGGTCTTGGTGAGCTACGGCGAGAGCTGGAAGAGATCCAGGGCGGGCTCCCCACGTACCGAGATCGACTGTTTTCTCTGCCATCTCGTCCTCTGTATAGTTCTTCTCGAGCGCTACGAGACGAGGTACACTCGCCCATACCGATCCATCAAAGGTATCTGCGGGAAAAGACGGATAGAAGAGTTGAAAGAGGTCAGTTGTTGCGTCATTCGCATCAAAAGGAGGTAGTATGGAATCTGGGGAGGCGTACAGAGGGTAGCCGTCGGTTGTCGTGTGGATGCAGTGTTCGACATTGGTTCAGAATCGCAGGGTAGTTGAGGTCGAAATGAGGGAGAGAAAGATTTCCCTTCTCTCCCCACTTCGACTCTTCGAACTCATTTTGATCGATTAACCTGCCGAGAGACATTCAAAGTAGATCTCATTGACAAAGCGAGTAATAGTATAACAACAGAACGGGAGAAAACGAAGTCCTTTCAAGCTATGACAGTCCTGGCAGTTTTTTGTGCTTCAAATCCTTTCTTCATGATCGCGAGCGTTCTCCTCAATTGACTCCTCTTCCTCGACTCGATCCCTTCTTCAAACCCAGACACTTTCAATTCCGCGAGCTGCATGAGGAAGGCGGCGTCCGCTTGCGAGGTGAGAGGTAGGGATTCGTTGGCTCGTTGTTGTCGTTCTCGTGCTTTCGAAGTCGTTTCAAATTGTTTCGAGATCGCGATCGCGCGCTCTACGATCGTACTGGAGAGAATGAGTACCAGTCAGCAACCGCGAGCCAAACTAAGGGGATCGGACGGAAATGAAGCTCACTCGCTGAGACCTGCCATCGAGGCAACGTGAGGACCGTAGGACTTTGGAGCAGCACCATCAACCTACTCACAAAGAGATGCTATGAGTTAGTACCCATGATACTCGAAGGGAGAGAGAGGGAGAAAGGGGGTCACTGACGAGCTTGTAGAGGAAGACAACTTCGCGAGTTTCATCGTTGACGTGAGTTTGCATATTACAGCAGCGAATCCTAGCAGCAGGGAACGACGAAGAGCGAGTTAGAAAGCCGAACTTGGCGAGAAGTCAGAGGTGAGTGAAGACCTACTCAGGGTGGTACTATAGGGAAGACGAGATATGGAGAAGCCTGATGTCAGCGCATGGCCATTCGGAGGACGTGGAAGAAAGGGAGGAACATGAAAGAATAGCTCACGGCGAAATCTTCGGTAAGCGAGGTAAAATGAGTCGCAAAGAAGCCGACACAGCCAACGTGCGTCGCGAGACGATGAAGAACAGAGTAGGCGATCGCCATTCCGTCGTAGGTAGAGGTTCCACGACCGAGTTCATCAAGAATCACGAGGGAACGAGGAGTAGCCTGATCGAAAAGAAAGAAAGCAAGGTTGATTAGGAGGTGTTCTCGCCACTTTGCTCAGGAGAATGTTCCCACCTTGGTCAGAATCTTGTTGCAGTCGTCCATTTCGACCTTGAACGTCGAGGCGTTCGCAAAGATGAAATCGTTGGCTCCCATTCGAGAATAGATCGCATCGACCGGAGCGATTCGAGCCTTCGCGGCGGGAACGAAACATCCGACTAGGGGAAGAAAGGCAAGGGAGCAAAGGCGAACGCATCAGCTTCGGGTCCGAATGACTGCGAGAATAAGACGGAAGAAGAAGAGCGTACGTTGAGCCATGATCACGGCGGTGCAAGTCATCCGTAACATCGTAGATTTACCGGCCATCTGTAAGATGCAGCACGTCAGATGATCTCAAAGTGTATACGCGATCGCACGAAAGGGGAAAGGCTTACGTTCGGACCCGTGAGAAGCATGAGGTTTTGAGCGTCTCCTCCGATAGCGACGTCGTTCGGAATGAAGTCAGTTGAGGCACTAGATCCACCGTGTATCGTATTAGTGAGCGAGATTCATCGCCGTGAGTGCCAATGATCACTCACCTCAAAACGCAAGGGTGTCTCAACTCTTCGAATTCGAGAATCGCTTGATCACTTTCGACGATTTCTGGACGAACGCAAGGTTCTCCAAGAGCCGCAGAACTCTTCGACAGACTCATGAGGCAGTCGAGCTGCGCGATAGTTCGAACAACGGTCATCCAAGTCGAGTAATCTTTGTCGAATTCTCCGTAAAGCTGGCGGCGCAAGCGAAAAACGATGTGAGCTCGCCAACGTCGTTCAGCAAATCTTGAGGGGCCAAAGAGACTCACTTTGAATTGGAAGTTGTTGACCACCATCCCCTTTCGCTCACGAGCTTCTTTGAGAGAAGTAACGAGGCGCGAAACCTCGGGCGAGTAGTATCGATTGACTTTCTGCGTGCTCGTCATTTTGACCCAGTTGCCAGGAACTTTGTGTTTGTTTGGTACTTCGATCTATTGATGGTTGAGTAAGGAGAAATGATCAACGAAGTCAGGTGGATGATGCGAGATGAGATTGACGAACCTGAAAGATGTCTTTAGTTCCGATGTCTTTGAACTGGATCGAAGTATCTTTGAAGCGCTTTTGAGCAGCCTTGAGCTCGCCTTGAAGTTCCGTTTCGATATCTTCGACTCGTTGTCGAATGCGCTGCAAACTCGATGCGAGAGTCAGGAACGTATGGTCATGGAAGAACTCGAGGCGACTCACTTCATACTCTTCGTCTTTACCGTCGACAGGAAGGAGTTCTGTTCAGGGAGGGATTCAAACGATGTCAGGGTTTGAACGATACTCGGCAGAGCGAAGAAAGTGATCCTCACCATCGCTCTCATACAGATCTTGAAGGTCGCTGAGCATCTCGCCGATCTTTGGACAGTCTCGCACGAGAGCAGGAACACCTGTCGACTTGAAGTCTTCGCAGAGATCCGCCAAGTTTTTCATGCCGTCTGCGATTTTCTCGAAAGCCTATGGCGTTGTAAGCCTCGTGGTCAGTCAATAGAGTCGTCTAGCGAAGATGAGACGGTGACGTACGGCAACAATCTCGATGCTGTTCGGAAGGTGCGAGCAGAAGTGAAGAAAGACGTCAACTTCCGAACAGACAAGCATGAGCGAACAACGACAATGCTTACAATTCACTCTTACGACAGGTCTTCGCATGAACTCTGCTGAGCTTGCGCTCAAGGTCCGGTAGTTTGCGAACCATGTTGTCGAAAGCAGCGGCGAAATTCGAGTTCGCGAGGAGGTCCTCAACGGCGTCAAGACTAGCAGCATGAGAACAGTATCAATACTTGCGAGCTTCCAGAGACGTTGAAGTGAGTGCTCACCGATCGTTGATGCCTGGAACGTCACGAAGGGGAGCGCAGAGCCAGACTTTGAAAAGGCGTTTGCCGAACGGGGTGATGCAACGGCTCAAGAGTTGGAACAGCGTTCCCTCGGTTCCTCCCTGAGAGTTTTGCAGGACTTCGATGTGAGCGAGAGTTTGTCCGTCGAGAACGAGAGCTTTTCCGCGAGAGAGAGGGTCGTAAACGTTGAAATTGTTCGCGGTGACGAGTTCGGAATCTAGGTTCAGTTGACGAAGGTACCTGAATTACGACCCAATACGACGTCAGGTCACGTGGGAAGAGCAGAGAGCGAGAGAGTTGGGAAAACTTACCACACCATTCCTCCGAGCGAACTCATCGCGAGAGGTTTGTCGTACATTTTCCGAATATCTTCGGGTACGAGGTCGTCTTCAGAAGCCGCTGCTTGGTCGTCTTGTTTCTTTGCCGCCTTGAAGAGCTTGAGTACTTCTTCCTTCGCGTCGTCACTCCTGAGGAACTCTTTTCCTTCTTTGAGAGCGGACCATTGGCAGTCGATACCGAGGCAATTGCGCAAGAGTCGGAGAGTCGGGACCGACAAGTTGCTCTTCTGATGGATGATCTCTTTCGGTTTGAGTTGTCGAATCAGAGTTTCGAGTTGCGTACGAGAAACGTCGTCGTCGAAATGTGAGAGCGAGAACTCAGCAGTCGACGCATCAAGGACACAGACTCCGAAGGTGGGCAGACCCGTGGAGTCGGAGATTTCCTCCTACGAGTTCAAGCGAAATGGAGTGAGTAAGCGAGAAAAGAACGAGCAGAAGCAGGAAAACTGCTCACCTTGATCGCGACACAGTGATTCGACATGTCGTCCGTCAACATGGTTCCATCGACGATTGTTCCCGAAGTGAGCACGCTCTTGAGTTCTCGTCGAACGATTTCCTTTCCTCCTCCTGCTTTCGCCTTTCCTTTGCCGCCAGCAGCTTTGGCGTCCTTGTTTCGAATTTCGGCTCCGAGAGCGGTCTCGGATTGATCAACTCGTCCGACTTTGTAACCTTGCGCGAGGAACTGTCATGCGAACGAGGTATTGCTCCGACGATGCAATCAAGGGAAAATTGATAGAGAGAGCGTACCTTGGCCGCCCAGAAATCGAAACTCGATTCGGGAACTCCAACCATGGCCATCTTGACTCGATCCGTGAGCTTCAAGTCGAAAACGCTGTGACCGATTCGCTGAGAAATCGAGGTTAGTAGAAAGCTGAATCAGTTTTTGATGCCATCGAGCAAAGCTCGAGAGACCTTGCTCACAGCATCGTCCTCGTACTGTCGAGTACAAACGGCGTGTCAATGGTCGAGTAAGTGGTACAGGCAATATGAAGGCATACGTACGAGCTCAAAGAATTTTCCTTTCTGGAAGAACAAAACGGTGTCGAAATGGTTTTGCTTGATTTCCCAGAATTGTTTCTCGAAAGGAGTAAACGTTTTCCACGCAGCAGAGGGGATGTAGAGTGTGCGAGGATCAGCTCCGGGTTCAGAGTGTGGAACGCCATCCGCCTAGGTATCCAAAGAAGCAGATTAGCTCGAGAGTCCGGGACAGGGAAAAGGAGAATCAACTTGCATCCTTTGGTTTCGCCAAAAAGCCGTAAGCAGTTTCGTTCGCCTTCTTCTGTTGTTTCTCCTTCTACTCGAACCGCGAGAACCGAATAAAGGAGTGAGCGGGAATGAATCAAAGGTAAAATTCGGGCGACGGCAAAGGACAGCTTACCTCTTTCGACAATTCTGCGGCCGTCTTGATCGCTCCGAGACCTCCACTACCCGAAGCAGACGACTTGAGTGCAGGTCGAGTCGCAGCGAGAGTGGATTGAGCTTTCGAAGAAGAGGAAGAAGGTTTCGCAGTGCTTGAGCGGGGTTTCGAAGAAGATTTGGCTTTTGGTGTCGGAACCGAAGAAGAAGACGAAGAGGCAGCGTCGTCAGAGGCGTTCGCAAGGGCTTCGTCAAGGCCGTCGTCGAAATAATCTTCACCTATTGCAAGGTCAATAGGTTAGCTTCTTCGCGAGATATTTCGGGGCTGAGCTAGGCTCGTGGTGATTATGACAGGTTGGCTTACTGTCACTGCCGGAATCTTCCCCGCTTCCCATCGAGAAATCGTCCTCGTCTGCGCTCTTTTTCTTCTTTCCTTTTCCTTGAGTTTTCGCTGCCGATTTCTTCGAGGCAACTGGTTTCTTCTTCGCGGGCGAGACTAGAAGGCGAATATCACCCAGTGATGTCAGTCATTGGCCGATTCGTGAGCATACGCAGAGCCAAAGGGAGCAGCTCGCTCACCTTGCTCCTCTTCTTCTTCTTCAGAATCGAGAATCATCGATTTTTGGGTTCTCCCCCCCAGGGAAGGTCTCTTGCGAGGTTTGACGGGTTCATCATCGTCGTCTTCTTGCTCTTCTACGTCTGCTCCTTCTTCAGCTTCCTGGTCTTTTGCAGCAGCTCTTCGTTTCGAAGGGATCTACACAGCACACTCAGAGTTAGCCTGCTCCTTGTTCTTCGTGAACGAGATGAGATCTGAGAGTCGTCCTGACGCGTGCTCGACTCGCGTTCGCGTCGGCGAGATCTCGGATGTGAGAGTTTGTCGGATCTTGAAGCAGTTGATGAAATGCCAAAGGTAGAGGAATAGGTGGGGATAAGATCATCCTTCAAAGCCAATTCAGAGGCTTATAGAGGCGATTCGGTGAGATGACTGATTTGATGACCTCAACAGATGAAGCGAGTTGCCTTTTGCCTCTCTTCTCCTTCTCTCCCTCCAGTTTATGCTTGCGAGATCATCGATCACCAAGCTACTACTACCTCGATCTACAGCCAGACAACTCTACACCTGTTCAACTCGATCTCCCCTCACTCTTCCTCCTCGATTCCCCACTTGCAGCAAACAACTTCAATCTCTTCGCACCATGTCGACCGAACAAAAGAAAGGAAGCGATATCACTAGCTGGGCTTCGAAAGATGGAGAATTCAGGCGTCAACAATCTACGTTCAGAGATGCGATCTCGAAGGATGGAAAGTTCACTCCCGAGAAAGGACGATACGTCCTCTACGTCTCTCTCGCTTGCCCTTGGGCGTGAGTCTCACTCGTCACTAAATTGAGCATCGTTGAATTCGTGCTGACTCCCGCCTTGTCGATAGTCACCGAACTTTGATCGTTCGCAAATTGAAAGGACTCGAAGAATTCTTCGACGTTTCGATCGTTCACCCTCACATGGGAGCGCTTGGCTGGTCTTTCTACCCTCCGATCCGTGGAGAAGACGGCGAGTACCTCAAGACTTCTGGCGAGGTCGGCGAAGATGACGGAGTGAAGGAAGTCGTCCGCGATCCTCTATACGATTCAAAATTCGTTCGCGAGCTGTACTTCAAGGTCAGCTAATCGGTGTCCAGCGTTTCCCACCCTTGCCCTCGAACAGCGGCTGATGACTTTGAACGTTGCTCACTCGCAGGCGAACCCCGATTACGATGCACGATTCACCGTCCCTATCGTTTGGGACAAGAAGAACGAGACCATCGTCAACAACGAATCTTCGGAAATCATTCGCTTCATGAACACTGCTTTCAACGACGTCATCTCGAAGGAACAAGCTGAACTTGATCTCTACCCCGAGGACAAGGCAATCAGAAGCGAAATCGACGACCAAAATGACTGGGTTTACAACCAGGTGCGTTTCACTACTGTACTCGTCGTGCTCGGCGTCAAGCTAATCTGATGCTGTCTCGTCCTCGACTCTAGGTCAACAATGCAAGTTGTCTTTCCTCGAGCTTGACCCATCTCCTGCAGCTAATCTTTTTGTCCTGTTTGCCAAACAGGGTGTCTACAAATCCGGATTCGCTACGACTCAGAAAGCGTACGAGAACAACGTTATCCCTCTATTCGAATCTCTCGATCGTCTCGAGAAGATGCTAGATGGAGGAAAGGAATTCGTCGCCGGAGACAAGCTCACCGAGGCGGATGTCAGGCTTTTCACAACTCTTGTGAGTCTCATTCCTACTCGACGGCGAAGCTTATTGAGAAGCTGACCTCTCTCCAACCTCTTTAGATCCGCTTCGACTGGTAAGTTTGCAGGCGGAAAATGAAGCTCAGGCCAAAGACCATTGCTCCAACTGTGTGCCTTACACGTACTGACGCCGTAAACATATCGTTCTCGACAGCACTTACGTTGGACACTTCAAGTGCAACCTCGGAACGTGAGCATCTTTTCGAAGCTCCGATTCCTCGCCTAACCCGCTCGGATGTCCAGTTGTGCTGATGTACTTCGCTCGCTTGCACGATATAAATACTCATAGCATCCGTCACGATTACCCCAACTTGAACCGCTGGATGAAGAATTTGTACTGGAACTACCCTGCATTCAAGGAAACTACGAATTTCGAACACATCAAGGTGAGCTTCTCTCTTCGTTGGCTCGTTGCGACCAGAAACATCGTCAATTGAGAACTGAATCTTTATGACTGACCCGCGTGCCTTCGATGTGCTTGCTCACAGATGCATTACTACACCAGTCACCCTCGTAAGCAAAACTTCCTCTCTCAATGCGTCCTTTCTTCTCCGGGCTGACGGTGTTGTTTCCCTTTTGCTCTCAATGAGCAGAAATTAACCCTACTCGCGTTGTCGTAAGTCGAGAGATCTTCACTTTAGCACCAGCTGAGACTGACTTTTTCTCCCGTATCCGTTCTACCCTCTTTCAGCCCGCTGGACCTACTCCTTCCATCGAATCGCTCTAATCGAGTCAACCTGTATCCTGTGTACCCATGTGAATTGCAACCACGCCTTAGTCTGTGCGAAAGGGAACGAAAAGAGCCCTCCGTGCGAAATCTCCTTGTCGAGAAAAACTTTTCCTACTCGGCTGCTGTTCGTCTTACCTTTCCCTCTTTCGAGTGGTACGTGCGAGGGATGGCAATTGCAACCCCAGCAACCTTTTCCTGATTCGGGCTTGGAGCCCACAAATGAACGTGGAAAATGATCGAGCATTTCAATTTTCATTCGGAAGTTTTATTCGAGGGTTTGTTCGACTTCACTCTTCCCCGACACGCCCAATTCGCCGTCTCGTCCCGCGCCGTCAGTCCCCCTAAGGCCTATACGCCCGCGACCCAGTACGAACAAAGGGCACAGTCATCCGCATTCCAGCAGAAGTTGAATCAATCGGAAATCGACCGGCTGTTCGAGAGAGGGGAGAAAGGATGTTCCTACAATCGGTACCGAGTCCATCTGGGTTTACTAGGAGACGACCTCGACTCGCGATCGCTTTGATCAGTTGCCTCCTCGTGGCAGGAGGACTGAGCGATGAAGTGAGATCTACAACAACAACGCCGAATCTTGAGCGGATCGGGACGACTGGGGTTGAGGTCAGCGGGAAGGTAGCAAGATCGGAGTGGAAAAGCGAGCTGGATGAGGGGGCGGGAAAGAATGGACATCTTCCCGAATTGTTCGCTCGACAAGTCACTTCGCCGATCTCCTCCTCCTCTTCTTCTTCTTCTGCTTCTCCGACGACGACAAGAACAACAGCATCACCGTCGAGGCTGGTCCCCCAATCGACAACAATACCTCCCGAAACCGAAACGATTTCTCCTTCTTCGACGGAAACGACGAATCCTAGTTCGACGAGTTCTTCTCCCGTCTCCACGAGCACGGCGGTTCCAGCTGACTACGAGATACCCAGACCTTTTGAGTGAGCCCCCTTGTTGTTCGAGTTGCGGATCAGGGATGCTAATTCTGTGCCATCGTGTAGCTCAACCCTCGGAACAAATTTCTCCTCGACAGCATGTCCGTCTTTCTTCGCTACTTTCCTCGCTGACCCCGAGTTGTGAGTCTACTCTTTCTGGCTGCCTCGATTCGTTGCTCTTGATTAACTCGCTCATCCGAACTCGATAGCATTTCTTGCGCACCTTTCTCCCTCCTCCTCGGCACCTCATCCTCCTTCTTCCAAGCCCAACGTTCTCCCTACTCTATCCTCCCCTACGTTCTTAACTCTACCTGCTCAGCTCCTTCTGATTCGTGCGCGGCATTGATGGACAAATACGCGCGACAAATCAAGTTGGACAATACCTGCGGACCAGACTTGTCAAGCGGGAATCCTTTAGCCCAAGAAGCGCTCGAAGGGTTCCAGAACTATAGATTGTATAGGGAAGTCGGGTGTCAGAAGAATAATGAGACGGAAGCGAGGTATTGCTTCGCGGACGCTTCGGCAGATTCGAATCCTGATTCTTTGTATTTCTATTATCTCGTAAGTCTCTGCTCTCCTGCCGTCGAGCGATCTCTTACTGACTACTGTGGTCGGTTCTCAGGCGGAGGGAACGACGCTACCTTCAGGAACTGTCGCAACTTGCGATTTTTGTTTGCAAACTCTGATGGCAACCTACTCGTGAGTCAAAGCCGTCTTCCATCAGAATATCAACTGATCGTACATCTTTCTCATCACAGTCGCTACGCCGTCAACGGGACCCTGCCAATCTCGAAAACCTATTCGGGAGGGAGAAGCGTCGCTGCTCTCGCTTGTGGACCGAATTTCGCACCTCTAATCTCCAAAACTACCTCGAATGCCGCCGCTTCAACTATACCCGCCTCGGCACTTTCGTGGCTCGTCTTTCTCTTCGCCGCATCGCTGTTCACGCTGTACTAAAATGGTTATTCGTCGCAAAATGTTTGGATTCTTTTTGGGTACTTCTCTGTCTCACAACTCTCTTACTCTGTCTTCGCTCCACGTCTTTATATGTCGCAACTTCTACTCTTTCTCTTCGTTCTTCTATCGGTATAGACTTCTCCTCTATTACTTTGCTCGTTCAAGTTTCCGTCGATTTCGTATTTCATTCATTGTCGTTCTTCCCCTACACCCAAACGAGTTTTATCTTTCCGTTCCCTGGATCAGTCTGGAATCTTACATATAGGAATCGCATACTGCCTTCATCGAATTTGCTAGAACCGAGCAAGTTGAGAGAGCAAAATCGTTCTCGAAAGTTCCATGAACCGAAATTCATCGAGCTTTCACCTCTTGCTCCTCTCCCTTTCTCCACTTTCTCCCGCGAAACTCGATACATACAAAGATGGCGGAAACATTCGGATTCCAAGCAGAGATTACTCAACTTCTCGACCTCATCATCAGTGAGTTGCTCGTCCCCCTCCTCGTCTCCTCCAATCTTTTTTCGAGATCTCGTTCCCCGCCACATTGTATGAGTTGCCATACTGATCAATCGAATCGTATGTTCCCTCAGACACTTTCTACTCGAACAAGGTGAGTTCTCAGTCGAGTTGGGAGCGAGCGCGAGGTTTCATCTCACAATGAATGGAACTTCGTGTTTCGCTCTTCTCTCCTTCTATTCAGCGATTAGCATTGCTGACGAGATGGCTGTCGTCAATAGGAAATCTTCCTTCGTGAATTGATTTCGAACTCTTCCGATGCTCTCGACAAGATTCGTTACGCCGCTCTCACCGACCCTACTCAACTCGATTCCGAGAAGGAGCTCTTCATCCGTATCACCCCCAACAAGGAAGCTGGAACCCTCACCATCCAAGATTCCGGTATTGGAAGTGAGTAGACTCGAACTCCCATCCTGTTTTCGAATTTGTTTGCTAATATTCTATTTCTCTCGCTCTCCTCGACTGACAGTGACCAAGGCTGATCTTGTCAACAACCTTGGTACCATTGCCAAGTCTGGAACCAAGGCCTTCATGGAGGCTTTGTCTTCGGGAGCTGATATCTCGATGATTGGACAATTCGTGAGTTTTCCCGCTCGCCTCGTTCGAATTCTCGTCCTGAAACTGACTCTCTCGCTCGCTTTGACTCGTAGGGTGTCGGATTCTACTCTGCCTACCTCGTTGCCGACAAGGTTACCGTCATCACGAAACACAATGACGATGAACAGTACATTTGGGAATCTTCGGCTGGAGGAACCTTCACCATCACTCCCGATACTGTCAACCCCCCTCTCGGACGAGGAACTCAAATGATCCTCCACATGAAGGAAGATCAACTCGAATACCTTGAGGAGAAGAAAATCAAGGATATCGTCAAGAAGCACTCTGAATTCATCTCTTACCCCATCCAACTCGTTACGACCAAGGAAGTCGAGAAGGAGGTCGAGGAGGAAGAGGAGGAGGAGAAGTCTGACGCTCCCAAGATTGAGGAAGTCGAGGATGAGGAGAACAAGAAGGAGAAGAAGAAAAAGGTGAGAGCTCGGATGGATCAGTCTTTCATTTCCGACCGGCACTGACTCGTTCCCGCTGTTGCAGACTGTCAAGGAGAACGTTACCGAGCAAGTCGAACTCAACAAGACCAAGCCTCTCTGGACCCGCAACCCTGCCGAGATCACCGCTGAAGAATACGGAGCGTTCTACAAGTCGCTCACGAACGACTGGGAGGACCACCTCGCCGTCAAGCACTTCTCGGTTGAAGGTCAACTCGAATTCAAGGCGATCCTCTTCATCCCCAAGCGTGCTCCCTTCGACCTCTTCGAATCGAAGAAGAAGCGCAACAACATCAAGCTTTACGTTCGACGAGTCTTCATCATGGACGACTGCGAGGACCTCATCCCCGAATACCTCAACTTCATCAAGGGTATCGTCGATTCCGAGGATCTCCCCCTCAACATCTCTCGTGAGACTCTTCAACAAAACAAGATTCTCAAGGTTATCCGCAAGAACTTGGTCAAGAAGGCCATGGAGATGATCTCTGACATTGCTGAAGACAAGGACAAGTGAGTACACTCTACTCTGCCGTTTGTGAGGCGGAGACTGATCGTCGTTCGTTATTCTTTCGCAGCTTCACCAAATTCTACGAGGCTTTCGGAAAGAACCTCAAACTCGGTATCCACGAGGACGCTCAAAACCGATCGAAGCTCGCCGAATTCCTTCGCTTCCACTCGACCAAGTCGGGAGAAGAGATGACTTCGCTCAAGGACTACATCACTCGCATGCCCGAACAACAAAAGAACATCTACTACATCACCGGTGAATCCCTCTCGCAAGTTCGCGACTCTCCCTTCCTCGAGGTCTTCAAGAAGAAGAACTTTGAGGTCCTCCTCATGGTCGACCCCATCGACGAATACGCGACTACTCAACTCAAGGAATTCGAAGACAAGAAGCTCGTCTGCGTTACCAAGGACGGACTCGAACTCGAAGAGACCGACGAGGAGAAGGCCGCTCGTGAACAAGAATCGAAGGAGTTCGAAGACCTCACCCGCACGATGAAGGAGATCCTCGGAGAGAAGGTTGAGAAAGTTTCCGTTTCGAACCGTATCGACGCTTCCCCTTGTGTTCTCGTCACCGGTCAATTCGGATGGTCGGCAAACATGGAACGAATCATGAAGGCTCAAGCTCTTCGTGACTCTTCGATGTCTTCGTACATGCAATCGAAGAAGACTCTCGAGATCAACCCTCACAACCCGATCATCAAGGAGTTCAAGTCCAAGGTTCAATCCGATGCTGGTGATCGCAGTGAGTCTCTCTCTTTACTCTTAGTTTCCTCGTTGTCGTTTCCTCTTTCGCTGACATTCTCCATTGTTTGTAGCCGTTCGCGACCTCGTTCACTTGCTCTACGAGACCGCTCTCTTGACCTCCGGATTCACCCTCGACGAACCCGTCTCGTTCGCGAACCGAATCCACAACATGATCTCCCTCGGTTTGTCGATTGACACTGAGGAAGACTCGACTCCCGCCCAGGCCGAATCTTCGGACGACGCACCTCCTCCTCTCGAACCTGCGGCTGCTTCTACCATGGAAGATGTTGACTGATTCTCCTGACCCAGTCTCTCTTTGATGGACCCCTTGACTTTACTTTTCGTTGTTTCTCTCCTTCCCCTCTCGTAGTTCTTTCCCTATTGATTCTATTCTATAACGGTTGTTGCCCTTCTCTCTTCGCAAATCGTACACTATTCTTCTTCAGTAATCAAGTACTCTCTCTCTCGCTCTTTGGTTCACCTTTCTTCTCTCCCCCTCGCTTTTGCTAAAAGAACCTCCCAAGAAGGTTATCC